>NC_087265.1:40387951-40687951 GCF_015220805.1 Pogoniulus pusillus
GTGGCTAGTACTGTGCTATCATCTGTATTTTTGCAGTGACTTCCTGATTTCCCTCCTCTTCATTCTTTACAACTAGAATGAATAAATGGGGAAGGTATTTTGTTCTCTATTCTTGTGTTGGTTTAATGTTCAAGAAAGTTTTAATTTATCTCATAATTCATAGGCAATTTTGACACTTAGAGAACATCCTGCTACCTATTGATCTTACTGTGGAAGTAGTGCTGGAACCTTTCCTCTATGGAATCCATGCCCAATTTCTGCCAGTCACTAAGATTTTAAGGTCATATGGTATGCTGAAAGGCAATTCTCTCTGGTTCTGGCAGAGATTGCTGTGGGTGATTGCTCCAGAAATAGATGTTTTGGATGCCCATGTACAGGATTAAGAGATTCTATGAAAAGAATGTGTAATTATTCTATAATATCTATTTTAATAATATTTGCATTTACATATAGAGTTTCACATACTTGAATGTCCAGATTAACATTCAGTCCTTTTCTGCTGTATATCTAGATCTATCACTTGGGGGGTTGTGTTCTATTTAAAACTAGCTTTGAGTAAAGGCTCATCAGTTTATGACAAGGCTAAGCCTGTAGTGCCAGCAGTTTCAGACCATTCTATTCAGGCCAATAATACATATTAACAGCTTCATATACTTGGTCTTCTGCCCAAAAAAAACCAACCTCTGAGAGAAGTATGCTGGTTGTGACATATTCAGGGTTAAGAACTCAGATCCCAAAAATCCAGTAGCTAGAGTCAGTGAAAATGATGCTTGAAGGACGACTTCATGCTCAGGCTTCATTTGAAACAACTTAGAAATCTGTGATAAGGTTAGTAGGATAATAAATTGCTAACAGAATGCTGTAGTAGAAACCAAAGGATAGGGAGTCCTGTATGCCATGGGAATTGTTGCCAGAGCATCTTGTAGATACGGTTACGGTGGCTGAAAAAGGGAGTGGAGAGATTTGTGGGAGAGACATTCATTGATGGTTAGTAAAAGTCTAATAACCATATCTGCTTCAGAATGTTCCCATGCTGGAAAACATGAGAGGCAAGTGCCTTTGCCCTTTTCATATTCTTCCACAGACATCTTCTTACAAACTTGGAGGCAGTGTAAAACAGTAGTTGAACCTGCTGAGCTGAAGTGGTAAGGCTGTTCTTAAATATAGTGGAGCTCCAATAATTAAGGCTTTATATAGTAACATGCTAACAGGTTTTCTGGTGTCTAAAGTGAGAATAAAATCTATCTGCCCTGCTGTAAACTGATTTGGTATACTTAAGTCGTTTTCTCACTGATTTTTACAAGATAGTAAACTTGCAGACGGAAATTCTTGTAAGCCATAAATACCATGCACGCTGTCATGTCTTGAAGCACAGATAAAGCCAATGGGATGCTAAAAACAGTTGAAATGCATTCCTTCCCTACCTGGTTCACTCAGATGAAACTGTCTCCTATCAGTTTGGGCGTGTGGTGTTTGACCCTTGCTTGTAGATATAAATGAAATAGAGCTCCCATCACTTAGTCACAATGCACTGAATGACAAATTTGTCCACAGCATTTGACCTGAAAAGTGGAGGTTTAACCTTACACAGAAGCCTCTGAAGTGTCTTGCATCTGCTCTATTTCTGTAAACATTCTCCAATCTTTCTCCATCTGATTCATTACAGACAAGGCACCTGGGACTCTGTGTTTGCAGATCTGTTCTTTGAATTTTATATTCTGTTACACTCTGCTTGATTTTATATTTTCTCCCACTGTGGCTTGGATTTGTGTCACTCTTTTCTTTAGTCAAATAAACTCATTTGTAAAAAATATCATTTCATGTATTTCAGGCTATGCATTCTGTGCATAATTTCTACCATGCATTTTCATTGTTAAAATTATTTAAGGTTTTCCTATCCCAAATCTGAGTAACATCAGTAATAAATTGTATTCACCTGATAGTGCCTGATTGAAATACAACGTTGTGAGAATAATACTTAGAAGTGATATGTACACATGGTATCTCTTGCTGTTTATAAGATCCACATGGAGGTACAAGAAATCACTTCCACAGTGTGAATCCAATAATTTACAGGTTACCAGCTCTAGTCTTTGCATCATACTGAACAGAAGGAGAGCAGAAAAATTACTTCTGGAGCCAGTGCCAAAAGTTATATTATTTCTCCTTATTCTTTCTAAAACTCCATTTTGTGTCCGGAAATGCTAAGTGTAACACCATGTCCCAAAGATGAACAATATATAGATAATTATTTTGTAAATTATAATTGACTGAAAATTGATATTTTACATGTAGAACATTATTTATTCAAATGTTTTCTGTTCACCTGGTCAAAGGAGAGAGGAGGAGTGTGATGTGCCATTATGGTCAGTTCTAATGCGTAATTTCATTCTTAGAAATGGATGCTCCCAATTTCCTATTTAAATCAAAAGATTAGAATGTTACTAGTTTTCTTTATGTGTATTAAGAAGAAAGAACTTTTCCACTTACCTTTTTTCTTGCTGTACATTGTAGATATTTCTTGGCCATTGGGCAACACTTTAAACTATACCAATGCTAGGAGCAAACTTTGGGTGTTTGGAGGAAGTTCCTGGCACATTTCTATACTTCCTTTGCTCTCAAGTAAGGGAAAAGGTCAGCTCTGTCTGTTTCCATAGCTGCTTGTTCAATTTTAGAGAAAGAGTAAATAGACACAGTTATGTTCTTCAGATCAGTCATAGTAGATCTTTCTTCAAGATCATGATGAGAAGATGGAGTGGGAACTTGGCAGCTTATCTTAAAGCTTCTTTGCTCATGACTGCTGCACTGGGTGGCACATGGGCAAGTAGAGAAGAGCATAATTTAATCTCTGTATCAACTATTAATTTTGGTGGAAAATGGAAATACATAGTAGAAGAGATCAGTCCTAGTTTTCCTATGCATGCACTTTTTAATTAGCATTTTGCCTGTCATTTAGTTGCATATAGCATAAGAGGAAAAGATTCTTCTGTACTACTTCATTAGGTCAAGGGTCTATTTTGTTCAGAATCTTGTCTATGCCTGGCAAAGACCAAAATGGCAAATCATGCATACAGTGACTATTTCCAGAATATGCTTCATGTATTGCCTAACATGTGGCTCAGTGTCTTCCATGACTGTATCTATGCTTTCTGACCACCTGCAAAAATTCTGCAGCCATGATGTCACTGGGAATAATTGCATATAAAAGTCCAGAATGTTGTGTTTACTACAGAAATTACGTAGTTACTGCACAAAGTCTGGGCTTTCAAACCAATACAGTTCTTAATTATGATCCCATTTAGAATATTCTGATTTGTCTTCTTCAAGACTCCAAGCTTAAAGTTCAAAGTCCTTGTGAAAGTTAAAACGGATATACCTGTATCAGAGACACAGGCTTTTCTCTTTTCAACTTGACAAGTAACTTCAATGACTTTCAACAATGTATTACAGAAGGATCATGTTAAAAATGTCCCTCTCATATCTCCCTCCTAGCAGGCACAAACCTTTGCCTAAGTAAGAAATTCTCTCAACTTTATCTAAAAAGGATCTAGCACCTTCTGTTCTTGTTCCCATGCATTGTTAATTGTTGTTAATTTCCAACACCTCACTAATTATTTGCTATTAAAAATGTGACTGAGGCAAATGTCCTTCATTCATGGTTAGTCACAAGAATGGACCATTAATAACTACAGAAGTTTTACTTTTGAAGTCAAAAAGAAGCTTGTAAAAAGTCACTTTGTTTGCAAGAAAAGCCTGAGGCAGCATTGGGATATGGACAATGACCTAATATGCAAAAGAAATAAAATGGGGAATAGTGATAGGGCTGGAGTTGGTGTAATCAACAGAATGTAGTGTTTAGAAGTAGCCCCCTCCTCTCAGCACCACATTTAACTCATTTCAGAAAGTGATACTTTTGATTCAGTATGTGCTGAAGATACTTCCACATTTAAAAGCTCTTAATCCTGCTTAAAAATCAAAGTAAGCTTTATTCTTCGGTATGCAAAGCACTACACTAGGCTAGTATTCTTGTTATGCTAAGTCTAAGAAGCCTCAGACAAGACTGAAACTATTAAAAGAAGCAGTAGTATGCAAGTCTCCAGTCAAGTAGTAGACCTTATAGACAGACAATTGGATGAAGGGAGCTTGAATGAGTATGATTCCTAAGGCAATGCTCAGGAATCATTCTGTATCCTAGGAGATGGGACATTATTTTCATGACAGTAACATAACACAAAAGGAATTTCTTCTGCCTCTTCCTAGCTTGTTTTCAAAGATGAGCCTGGTAGAATGGTTTCTATAATAGCAAGGTTTGACTTCAGTCATTTTTTCTTACTAAATTTATGGCTAGTGTTCAATAACCTCTTCACTGCTGACTTTGACTTGTGAGTCTGCTTTACTGCAGCCATACAGCTGTTGTCAGAAAGCCACCAGATGTAATTTCTGGGCTTTGCTTGCCTTCAGCTGTTAGTGCTTGATATTGAGGTGGCAAGATTTAGGCTGCTGCTTCCTTCCTTTCTCTGTTCTGGAAAAGATGCCATCAAGTTAATCTTAAAATATATCCATTCTGCTGTTTCTCTTTCTCATTTTCACTTCTGTCAGCTTTCCCTTTATCTGGAATGTTTGACCTCTCACTGCACAGACATTTGGTAATGACAGCTCCATGGCTGGATAAAATCAGTATTAGATTATAGCCTGAAAACCAGAATTATACTATAGGATGGTCGTCTTTCAACACTTCAGCTGCACGGACTAAGTAACTGCCAAAGAGGGGCAGTAACTTCTTCCACTGCTGCAGCCAAGTCCAAGTAAGGTTGTGAATCAAAGCCATCATTTGTCACTGTTCAAAACCTGATATATTCACTTCAATTAACCAATCAAAAAAATAATTTATACTAGTATGTAAGGCAATGAATTGCAGGAGCTGGGAAGTTTACACACCACCCCTCTGCGCCTCTGTTATAGGCTCCACACATTCTTCAGGGAGTGGGTGGGTTGTAGTTTCTATAATTTCTACAGAGTAGTAATTTGTTTAGCTGCTGCAGCTTATTCCAAAAGAGAATCTGAAGCAGAGCCAACAGGTCATCTGGGCAAAGACTGAAGAATCCTGTTCTCTTAAACCAAGTTAGTTATAGAAATAGTTCCATATAATGTCTGTTGCGCAGGAAATGTGAAGCAGAGCCAGGAAATGTATCCGTGTCTTCTGAGCTATGTTACACCTTTTAAGTACCAGAGCTCTCTTCCAAAGGCAGACTTGAATTCAATGAGTTGAGCCAGAATTTAAAATTGTCTGACAACTAGTTTACAAACTAGGCAGCATAGGGAAGTTCAAACTGTTCCATTGCTGTTACTTCCATCTCCTGCTGCTGCAGAAGCTGCTCTTTTCACCTCTGAGAGGAGGATGGGGAACTAAACTAAATAGGATTGTACCCAAATAGTAGTCTTTTTTTCACCTTGCTCTATGATGTGAAATAATGAAGAAAAGAACACAGACTTAGATATTTCATTCCCTCGAACACTTTCTGTACATATTATATGTCTAAAGGGTGCTAGCCTTGACGATTGAAAAGGGCCATTAGATCTTTCATTTAGTTCTACAGATTGTAAAATTTTGTATCTCCTGACATTGTCTAACTGGACCATGGGATCTTCTCCATAGGCCTCCAGCCTTGTTTTTGAGAGATTGAAAGTCAAGACACTCACCAGTGTCCGGGTTGTTTTGCCTCTACAGCTGCTAAGACTCAGTGATTAACCACTCAGTAATCAAAAATATATTTTGTGTTAAAAAAACAAACAACAAAAACAAAGCATTGACTTTGCAAACGCTTAAACTTTATCCTCAAATATATGCAATGCACACTGCAAACTCAGAGCTAAATTAAAACACTGAATTATAACCTATAGCCTCATCTCAAATTTCACTTTAGAACAGATAAAACCTTCCCAGGAAATATTTTCACCAGATGCCAGATCTGTGTTTGTTTTAGAAGAGTTGAAGTATAATGAAGTACCTGACTTAAGACTTTACAAGATAAGAAGTGTCTGGTTAGTGCTAAAGCTTCGTTTTTAATTCACTCTTTATTATGGGAGTTGTTCTCTCTAGGAGTTTGAGCTGTGATCAGGAGCATAGCCAGGACAGATAAAGCACATGAACCCTGCCCTGAAAGCTGACAGACTACCATAGCGAGCAGTCAGTTATACTGGAGACAGATCTCTTTCAAGCACTAGTTCAAGCTGAATTTATTCCCAGTTACCTCCAAGAAAGACTTGCTAAAATTGGAATGCACCACAATGATATATAATCCACGTGCCTATAGGTGACTGTCAGGAGGATATAAGAAAAAACAACAAAGCCTTTCTCTATGCATCTGCATACCAACATATTCACATACTAATGCAGACATAAAAACTGTCTGTATATATATAGTGATAATTACATATTGCAGGGTTTCTTCCAGTGGATTTTAGGCTTAATCAAACAAAATCCCAATCAAACTGGATTCCATGAATTAGAAGAAAATGAAAGCCAGCAAAGCCATGAAACTGTGAGGGCATTCACTTTAATGTTTTGATGGAAAACTTCCTATTTGAAAATTAGTTTTGCAATCCCCAGTTTGGGTTTTTTATATGTCGTTTCCTCTGACAAACATTTCCTTGGGTTTTGTAGTGAATAATGTGTACCCATTAGTGCTTTCTATTAGTGCTTTGTATTACTTTGCTTGTATTGCAGCGCAGTTTGTGGGGGGAGGAAGCAATGCTGTGTTAGGTCATTGTCCAGTACCAAGTGTGGTGGTCTAAGTGGCCCTATATATTACTTCGGTTTTTAAAGCTATTTTTATTTGTGTTGCAAGATTAATTAAACCATGACACCAGTAAAGTTGATGCAAATTCAATATTAGGAAGTGCTGAGCCTGAAATTGATATGGGTTCCTTTATCAGAGAGTAGTAGAAAATCTTGCATTTCTGTACTGAAGAGAGACCAAGAGTAAGCATAACAATGCCAGCAACCACAACAATGACAGAAAGAAGCAAGTTTCCTGGAGATGAAGCACAGCAATCAGAAGTTTAAATTGAGGCATTTGCATATACAAGTGCAGAAGCTGTATCTTTAAGCAGTATACATGCAAACATGCATCAGTAATGGACCAAAAAATGGTTGTGATGGACCAAAAATTTGGGGTTTTTTCCATGTCCTGCAGATAGAATCATGGAATCATAGAATCAGCCAGGTTGGAAGAGACCTCCAAGATCATCCAGTCCAACCTAGCACCCAGCCCTAGCCAATTAACTAGACCATGGCACTGAGTGCCTAATCCAGTCTTTTCTTGAACACCTACAGGGACAGTGACTCCACCACTGTCCTGGGCAGCCTATTCCAATGGCAAATCACTCTCTCTGGGAAGAACTTCTTCCTGACGTCCAGCCTTTACCTCCCCCGGCACAACTTGAGTCTGTGTCCCCTTGTTCTATTGCTGGTTGCCTGGGAGAAGAGACCAACCCCCACCTGGCTACAGCCTCCCTTCAGTTACTTGTAGACAGCAATGAGGTCACCCCTGAGCCTCTTCTTCTCCAGGCTAAATTGCCCCAGCTCCCTCAGCCTCTCCTCACAGGGTTTCTTTTTTTATGATGAGAATGTGTTTAGCTTTAATCTGATCAGAAAGAGCAAAGTAATTTTTGAGTGTCATGACATTTTATAATTTAGTTGTAAGCAAAACCTGTTTTCATTGAAAAACAAAAGCAGAAATCTTGCAACCAGTGCATTTCTCGCTCTTCAAAGTCTTAGGGTTAATAACCAATAACTCATAACATCTTTCTTATAATGCATTCATTATGATTTACTGGGATGATTCTGTACCTAAGTATCTAATATCAAAGACTAGATCTGGCATGGTGGAAAATGTCACATACTTGGGTAGCTCTAGGGTAAATAAGGTCTCAGCCAGTGCTTTCTATGTAATTCTACTAACTGTAATAAGGACAGAGGTAATTGCATTCATGTCAATTAAGCTATTAATAATGTCCATCATGTCATTCCTAAATATAGCAGTCACTCATACATATTACTGTTGCCTGCAAAGACATTCATGACATCATGACACATTTATGCTTTGAAATCTGGCTGACAGGCAGTCTTTTATGTTTTGTATACCATCTCATAACTATTTTGGAAATGACCTACACTACTTGAAGATGTCCTGCAGCTGTGATGTTGGTCACCTCATACTAAATACATAGCTCCTGTGTGATTTAGAGACCCCCAGCATGCCAGTAGGGCATTATGTCACTTCTATTTATGCCAAAGGAAGCTGTGTCGTGATTGACCAAGATATTTAGAATAATGATTGCAGCTTTTCTATGCACCTGAAGAAATGTCATGTCTGTGGATGACTTCAAGTTTCTTGTATGACAGGCCATAAGTAGTGATGTGACTGCCCTTGCTGACCATTTGTTGCAGGCTCCAGTATTTTGAAACAAAATTCCGCTTCCCATACCATTTAGAGATCATTAATACAGTGTAAGTAGGATTATCGCTAGACAGTTTAAAGGTAGAATCCTGGAGTAATACAAATGGACAGGCAATATCCATAAAACATAGAGAGAGCTATATTTAATTAAATAGTTGCTGGAAATTGATTCAATAGCTTCACAAAATGAAAGGCTAGTTGGCGTGTAGTGCAGTGCTTCAAAGACAGTGGTTAAATGTTCAGCATCATCAGATGAAGTGCAGAGACAAGCATCACTGGCAAATGTCAGGGGTCATTCTCAGAACTAGGAGGTCCTTCAGGCAAAAGGAGAGGAGAATGTGAGAGGAACATTTCAGCCAGAGTTTGTGACAAATGAGAGGCCATGGTCAGTTCCCACAGGAAGACAGAGAGAAGTACCATGATTCGCCTACATCAAGGAGCAGGAAAGAAGGCAACAGCTGCTATGCATGCATTGAGGATTAGAGGGGAAAGGGAAGTGACAATGAGACACGAATTGTTTGTGAACACTTCTCTGATACTCTAATTCTGCTCAGTAAGCTACCATCTCCAGAGAGCACTGAGTAAGGTTATAATATGTGAAGTCATTTTTTTAATAAAGTTAGCTGTAACTCTAGACCATAAATCACAGACTCACATGCTCAAACTTATTATACATTTCTCCTCTGCCTCACACTCTCTTTCTATTAATAATTTGATTTGACTTAAAATTTTCACTGAACATGAAAGCAGGAAGAATGAATAATTATTTCATCCCTGTTGAGAATACATTTGCACATGACTTTTTAGGATTATGTTTTTGAAAGTAACATTCTGTTTTCTTCTACCAAAGGAAAATATAAATTCAATGAACCTGATGCTGTTTCCATCTTACTTTAACTGATTTCCTACCACACAGTTTTAATGAGGTGCTGTGAGTGGTAGCCTTTAGGTAGACTGCGGCTGCCCTCTGCAAGTTTGTAGCCTAAGTAGCTGAATCTTATTCTGACTCAGCTTTCATTTATTTCTCCTTTACTTGTTTATTCCTTGTTCAATTGAAATTACAATAACCCCAGAAATACACCATGTCTCAAAACCATACAATATTAAACAAGGCCTATCAGGAGAGGCTGAGGGAGCTGGGGCAATTTAGCCTGGAGAAGAGGAGGCTCAGGGGTGACTCATTGCTGTCTACAAGCCTGAAGGGAGGCTGTAGCCAGATGGGGGTTGATCCTTCTCCCAGGCAACCAGCAATAGAAAAGGGGACACAGTCTCAAGTTGTGCCAGGGGAGGTAAAGGCTGGATGTCAGAAGGAAGTTCTTCCCAGAGAGAGTGATTTGCCATTGGAATGGGCTGCCCAGGACGGTGGTGGAGTCACCATCCCTGTAGGTGTTCAAGAAAAGCCTGGCTGAGGCACTTAGTGCCATGGTCTAGTTGATTGGCTAGGGCTGGGTGCTAGGTTGGACTGGATGATCTTGGAGTTCTCTTCCAACCTGGTTGATTCTATGATTCCATGATCTTTACAATTATTATCATTTCAAGGACAGTTCAGTGCATTTTCCTCCCTTTTGAATTAAAACTTTGTCACCTTTGCTAACTAGGCATATTTGAAACAGCTGTTTAAACCTTATTCTTTCAATTTCGTTTTTTTTTCATAACCTCTCCCATTACATACAGGTCCAGTATTAAATGGTTTCTCCCTTTAAATAAGAGCCTAATGCAGAATGAGAATGAATGTTGTCATATGAAGTGCATTTCAAATGTAATAAAGCAGAAAGGAGTTCCTGGCCCCTGTGTCAGTTGTAAGAGGCTGCACAGTGCGATCACTATAGCTCAGTGGCTGCAAAGCAGAAAATGAAGATTGTAAAAACGTCACATAAAGAAAAAATGCACAGTGGATTCGTTTTGCGATGCTCATAATTCAGTAATGCCTTTAAGTAGCTAGAAGAAATATAATAAATGTTTTTCCACAACATTGATCATACTGTATCAGAGGAAATATTAGTGTGCAGGGAGCCATGATTATGCTGGTAGTAATTCTCAGTCCAGAAAACTCCTAGAAGATGGGACCCTTTATAGGCTGAACTTTTATTGGCTACAGTTATTTACCTTTAAGAATACGCCTAACACACTGTCTTATAGCTAAATATTTTTGTGAGAACTCAAACCAGCAACTGTCAGTAAATCCAAAACCCTGATACTATTTTATAGAATTTATGGTTTTCCTACGACTGTTCTGATATGTCCTGAGATGCAAAAAAAACTTAGAACAAAAATTTCCTGCTGTACTCTAAAATCTAGATTTGGCCAGACAAGTTGGTTGTGCATGACCCCTTCAAAGCATTGCCTGTAAGGGTAAAGCGTCCTTCGGAAATGTAACGCGGTGTTAGGTTAGGCAACGGAATAATGTACACAAGCGTCTAAAGGTTCTAAGCAAACACACAGGGACCACCAAGGACTTCGTCTTTACCATACCAAAACACTCACCCAAAGTCACCCAAACGTATCAGCGTTTTCGAATGTCACCGGCACTGGTCGCTAGTGCCGGTCTCTTGCTCCTCAAGGTGGCAGGACCTGGTAGTGCTGGTGAGAGGCGTGGTCCAGCCCTGCGGGAGCACCGCCAGTTGACTGGGGACGAAGGGGACCTGGGGCAATCCAGCCCTGCCGTGTCCTGCTTCAGGGATGGCACACCGGTGCCTGACCTCAAGGAAGGAGAGGAGTGAAGAGACTGAGGTGAATAAAAGTTTTTCCATTAAGCCAAGGTGGCCCTTCCTCTGCGCTTGAAGGGGAGAGTGAACACGATCTGTGGAGGGTCCGTGTGCCTAAGCACGTTACTGGCCTCTGGCCTCTGAAATAGCCTGTTCTCTCTAGAGAAGGCACTAAAATATCTATGTTCCTTTGTCATTAGGCTCATTTCCAAAACAATGCTTGCACTCGGTTATAGCTTTAAGCAACGAACTGCGCCTACATGCTTCCGAAGTATTGCTCACAAGCTTTAAAGCAGCACTTCTGATTTCTTGGGCCAGCACCTAAGTGAGCAAGTTTGCTGTGCTGGTCACTCGAGCCCTGCAAAGTAGGGCTCTGAAGATAGGAGTTGGTTTTGTTTCCTTGATAGAGGTATTAGGCAAGAGTTTAATGTGATTTCTCCCCTCAGCAGATGCTCCCTAAGCCTTGAAACTTTAACTGGTTTGGGGTTTGTTCCACACACACTCTGTGGCTTTTCTTACATTTGAAATAATAGGTTTGGTTTGGGTTGGTTGTTTGGTTTGAGTTTTGGGTTTTGTCTTACTTTGAATAAAAAGACAACTACCCTCCCTTTATCTATCATGGGCTAGTTAGACTAGAGAGTAAAGGTCCGTCCTGCATGATCTGTCCTTGACTGCATCAGTGCTTTGTGGCATGATCTTGGGCAAGTAATTAGAACTTTCTGTGGTTTAATCTATCTATCCTTAAAGTGGTGAAAATATTAAGCACATCTACCAGCAGTTATCACATGAGATGCTTTGGCAGATTATTTCTAAATAAGGAAATTGTGCAAGACTGTGAATTAAAATACACAAAATCTGTTGTGTATCATCATATAACTTTTTTTAAAGCAATGGAGGATAGTTAATGCTCTTTGTGACTGAGTTGCTATGGCAATACTTTGTTCTTCATAGTTCTACATGCAGTGCATGCATGCATATTGGTCTGGGGGTTTGTTTATTTGTATACAGCCGTGAGGCAGAAGAGTCTTAAATACAGCAGTCAAAACCATTAACTTAGGACAAAGTACTGCAATTGCTATCACTTGAAAGAATCTCAGTGCCGTGCAGGTCAAGGAGGGGTTGGATTTTAGGGTCCTAAACCAGCAGCTCTAAATGGCAATTGATGTCAAGATTAGACACTCTTGCTTCACAGATGAGTTCACACTTCAGGTAAGGCAGGTTCTAGTACCAGCCTTGTGCAGTTCTAAAAGCCTCTAAGCCTGAGGCCCAGTGCTGTCTTCCAAACAAGGGACTGCTCCAATCCCTGCACACACCCCCCACCAAACACAGAAAAGCCCACGCTGGTTTGTACAGTTAAAATCTGCCCATGGATACAGTCAGGAGATTTTGCAGCAACTCAGGATGTATAGCTCTGATGCTGTGTAGTTAACATTTAATCTGAACACATCCTGCTCCATTTCGGGGGCGGGGGGGGGGGGAAATGTCAGTAATTTCTCTGGATTCCGGGGGATTGCACAGATGTGTGAGCTGCCACTGGATGGCACTGTTGCATATAGCTGGCAGGGATAAAAACTGCCTCTCCAAACCCACGACTGGGAAATGAGCTTCGGGGCATTTACACGTCCTCGTGGGCGTAGGATGTCCCGACAAGCAAACTGTACCAGTGCTACACTCACATAGCAAGACAGAAGATGTCAAAACCTATCTATTATAAAATGACTCTAATATCGTAACACCTCCTAGTAGCTGTCCTAGCACTTGCATGTTCCTTTGCTGCAAAACAGATTGCATATTTATAATAGATTTGGGGTTAATTTAACCTGATGTAAAATGAAATCCCAGCAAAGCCAAACATTTCAGTTCCTCTACATACCTGTATCTGCCCAGATGAACAGTGAGGATATTGAATTTACTTGGTAGTGGTGCCTAATTTAAAAACAACTAGGCCAGCTATTTTCATTCTCACTGTAAATAAATGGGACTGCTGGTTTTGAAAAGAATTAGCTTTTCAAATATAGTTTTTGCTTCTTTGTTTACAATTATAGATGAAATTTTGCATTTACTCGATTGGCCACTGTACACGACAGTTACTACATTTTAGTAACTATAAAAATGGAATGTTGTTTTATTCCTCAATTCTAGAACAAATGTAAGGCAGACACTGTCAATCCCTGATCAATTCACTTCTTAACCTCTGAATTCTTATGTTTCTGTGAGAATGTACATTTCATACTGAAAAAAACCCAAAAGAGTTATTATTTAATTATATTTAGAAATTGAACATTGTTATCAATTCAGCTGAGCTTCTGTGTTCTTTGTTTGCCTTGTCTTTTTTTTTCTCTTTATTTTTTTCTTTTCCATTTACTTTTTATTTTCCTTTTCCTTTTTCATTTTCTTTTATTTTTTCCTTCCTGTATATCTTTTTTTTTTCTTTCTTTCTTTTTCTTGAACGTTAAAGTACATAAATTGTAGACCAGTTACAAGCCTATATTCTAGCTATGGGATTTCTTTCTGTTCATGTAAATTATTACAAAATTATGTTGCCTGCCATCTATGGGATGCTTTGATCCAAAATTTCAGTCATTGTTTCCACATTTAGGGGCTGGCGTGAACATCAAAGAAATGGGTGTACTGAATTTACTGAATGCCAGAGCAGTACAATAACATGCAAAGGATATAAGCAAATCCCAAAGGTAAAATGTGCTGCCAAATCTTGCACATAATAGGAGCTCTAAAGTCACAGTCTATCTTTGACAAATACATAATGATATCAATGCCAAGGGAAGGAACTAGCATGCTGAAAGGTGAATAAAAGCATTGGGAACAATTCATTGCATTTACACATTTCCTCAGTGTGTTTTCACACAACAAGGAAAGCAGATGAGACAAATGTATTAGTAATAATTGAAGAAGACCATAAACCTGCTGAGTTTTTTTAACTAACCTGGATATTTCTTAGGCTTGTAATGAGTATTTAAAAACAAAACATAGTTAGAAACAATTCATATTCAGAAAGAAAAAAATACAGGCCATGAGGAATGTAAAAAATGGTTTATTCTTTCTTCCTTTGACAAGTTCACATTTAATGCCCATATGGTACTTGCAATATGCTGCTCTCTTTCTCGGTTGATGGATTCCTAAATGCTTCAAATAGTTGCAAAGACAAGTTAAGGGTTCCATATGTACTCACCAGGTTTTCCACCACTGTGGACTAACAGGGTAATTTAAATGGGTGTTGTAATGTAAAAAGATGAGAATCACTGCACAAAACCTATCAGTTTATCTTGTAAAAGTCTGAAGCCTACTCGTCAATTTTGTTTTATTTTCCTTTCTTTGGAAACAAAATCCAAAGCGAGTAATAGCTGTAAAATCCGTAACAAAAGGCTTAATTTCCCAATATGTAAGACATTTAGCAGAGGTGAGCCTTGGGCTATCTAGAGACTGGTGTGCTGTGGAGTAGAGAGGCTTTTCACAGTCTACATGTTAATAATGTTCGTCAGAGCGAGTTTGACAGAGGCCTGCTGAAGTGCAGCACTTCTGCTGCAGCCAGCCTAATATTCAGAAGGAGCTTCTTCTGTGGTAGAACTTCAAAGAGAAAGCAAGGGAGGGCTAGCTCTTCCCCCATCAGTTAGTGTCAGCCTTCTGCAGGAAAAAAGCAACATATTCTTACCTGGGCTGTGGTTCCTGTACTTCAGCTAAGGTCTAAGGAGCAGTTTACATTCCTTTTGCTCTGTAACTGAGGAAAAGCTTCTGACTGGCATGGGGCTATGTTAAGACTGGAGAAAGTATTTCCATTGCCTAATTACATGGATTTTCAGTTGCTGCTGGCTTTGGGGCAGCCCATTAACACCTCAGGGTGCACCATAACTTAGTTATTTGGGCTCTTGAAGTGTTCCCCAGAGGCATATATATGGTTTAAAGCTGCCTCTGTCTTGCTCGTCCTCCCCCTTTTCACTTCTACCCTGAAACTGCAGATTTTCTACCATGCTTTGGACAAGTGCAGCAGCAATAATACATTTTTTTAGACATATAACGTCCTGGTTTGTGCAAACAATTAGGAAACTGAATGCCATGCCCAGATGGGGACCTAATCCTGTATGCCTTGGCTCCAGTCCTGAATTGGATTTGTAGGGAGTGTGACCTACATTCTCTTCCAAAGAAGGCTGTGTAGGAAAGGACATCTGTTTTGGATTGTGGTTGCTAGTAAAACCTCTTATAAAGCAGGGAAGAGAGCTGCAAGGGATCAGGCAGAGATGCATCTGTTATCATAAAACAGGATACACACAATCACTACTGAAGAAAATAGACAAATAGTTAATGTTAACTATATTAGTTGATATCCAGTTATGAAGAAGAGCATGTCTAGTATATTGCATTTGTAGGCAGAGTGACTGACTCCATGCCAGCCATCTGCCAGCACTGAGGTTAAACCTGTTCTGACTGCAGTAAGAGTGAATGCCTCAGTGATAATGAGTGAAACCATCAAGAACTGTGAGGTCCATGGACAGACAACCACTTTCCCAAAAGGAAAAAGATCTGGTGTCAAATAAGCACCATCACCTTTAGGATAGCATTTACTTTTCCCAATTGCCCCTCAAGACATAATTCTTCCCAGAAATCTACTTAAACATGTTACTGTTTCTGCAACTCATCAGCCTCATTGATCTTTATTACATCCTCCTCTCCTGTCACAGAAATACTACTGGAAACAATGCTGGGCAGATCAAATGATCTCTAGAAAGATGACAGAGCCAGGGAGATGAGAAACTCAGATGGGACTCCTGTGAAACCTCCTGTTTGTCAGTCAACTTATGGTCCTGTCATGGTTTACCTTGATTATTAGTGTAGTATCAGAAGATAATTTACCTTGGATAGTAATGATACTCTGTAAGTTTCTGGGCAAATATTTAGCTTGCAGAAAAAGAAGAAAACCATCTTTGAACAGTCATTTGCTAACCTAGAAAGAATGGCTTTAATCTGAGAGTTAAGGGGACAGCTGACAAACCCCCATATTCTAAAATAAACACTGCACAAAGATTAAAAAAAAGAATTACAACTAATAGTTTTTTATTCATAATAAAGTCATAAGCACAAGAAACAGAACAGCAGGTCAGTCATGAACATAATGAACAGACATAGTGATGGGAAGAATTATATAAAGAATAAACAAAAACCTGAAAAGCTTAATAATTGGGCATGATTACAGCTGAACTGTCACAATAGAGACTTGATAGTAGAATTCCTGTATCTGGAATGTTAATATAAGGAATATAGCTAGTTCAGGAAGAAGAAGCAGGTTAAAAGGAAGGAAACATATTGTGTCCTCTAAAAGAGAGCTCAAAGTACATGCATGATGGTAAAGAAGAATTGAGACTAGCCAATCTCACAGTTAGGGTCTACTATAAAGCACAAAATCTGGAAGATCAAGTGAAAGATATTTTTTACAATCAAGCAGCAGAATCTTCTAAAGGCCTGTACTCTCTATGCTTTAACTATTGAACTGTTGGTAAAAGCATGCTGTGAAAAACACGGGTCAGCACATTCTTGGTTGATGGTAGCTAAAAGGGAAGAATCAATGGTAAATCAACCTTCCAAAAGAGTTGAGAGCTTTGGTTTTTTCCTAGAGACTGGTTTGCAATTAAGACTTCCTCAGATATCCTTTTACTGGCTTTCCCTTGGCAAAAGGTCCATTTCTGGATTTTTTGGATTTGCTAAATGGGTCCCAGGCATCCAATGAGGTCAGATGATATCTGCGCTCTTCTCAGAGCAAGGACAGCAAAACCAGCAGGGAGTCACAGAATCAAGCAGGTTGGAAAAGACCTGTAGGGTCATCGAGTCCACCCTCTCACCTAACCTTTCTAATTAACTAAACCGTGGCACTAAGTGCCTCATTCAGTCTCTTTTTAAACACCTCCAGCGACAGTGACTCCACCACCCTCCCAGGCATCCCATTCCAACCACAAATCACTCTTTCTGTGAAGAATTTCTTCCTAATCTCCAGCCTAAACATGCCCTGGCATAGTTTGAGACTGTGTCCTCTTGTTCAGTCACTGGGTGCCTGGGAGAAGAAACCAACTCCCTCCTGGCTACAGCCTCCCTTTCAGGTAGTTGTAGACAGCAATGAAGTCTTCCCTGAGCCTCCTCTTCTCCAGGCTGCACACCGCCAGTTCCCTTGGCCTCTCCTCATAGGGCTGTGCTCCAGCCCCCTCACCAGCCTTGTTGTCCTTCTCTGGACATGTTCAAGCACCTCAACACCTTTCGTAAATTGAGAGGCCCAGAAATGGACACAGTCCTTAAAGTGTGGCCTGACCAGTGCCAAGTATAAGGGCAGAATGATCTCCCTGGTCCTGCAATTTCACATTGCCTAGCGCTGTTGTACTGAATAGTGAAAATTTAGGGGACACCATATAACAATCAGAGAAGATCAGACTTATTTTAACAGAAATTCAGTTTAGCTGCAGAGTCCTTCTGTTTTGGCTTTTGAATCAGAAGCAGACCAATTTAATTTTTTTGCCTTCATCAGAGCAATTATTCCGATTAGGATCGTTTCATTCACCACAACTGACTAGACCTCTTCATCCAGGACTAGATAAGATGCAACTCATCTTTCTCAATTTGCAGGTGGGGCCTCAATTCCCCAATTGCTTCTTTTGCAGGCTCATATTTGCAGGCTGCTTTCATAAATAATGTACACAGTGAACAGAGTGCAAACTGTGACTATGCCTTGACTCTAAAATCATAGAATCAACCAGGTTGGAAGAGAACTCCAGGATCATCCATTCCAACCTATCACCCAGCCCTATCCAATCAACTCAGACAGTTAATTCAGAATGCTTGTAAGTTTCTGTTTCACTCAGTTAAGTAGTATTTGTTTCATGGACAGTAAGATGACATGAGCAAATGTTCACTATTTTCCCCTGTGGTAGGAAACTGAGGTTTGAGGAATGTACATAAAATATGACACTATTCTACTGGAGAACATCAAGGGCATCATCACTTGGGTGATGTGATTGTGACAGACAGAACTTACAATGTATAGCAAAAGAAGGTAAAGCAGCAAAAGTAAAATAGTCTTCAGGAAGATAAACTCTTCTGAGGGTAGACATTTGGGAAGTAAGCTCATGAGAAAAGGATATATGGTTCAGTGACAGCTGAAACATTTTGTAGTTTTTTATTGAATCAGACTCTACTAAATACATCAACTGTAGCAGCTGGTCAGTGTAATTAACACCAGCTAAAAAGGGCAAATCCTCTATCTAGAATAAAATAAGGGCAAGACAAATGTTTTTAATTTTTTTGACACACTTCTTAATTATCCTGGAATGAAGTTCATCTTGGCAACCTCAGATCTGCTAGAAATGGTTTGGAGGACACAGGGAAAGCCAGGGGGGGAATTATAAAAAGTTCAAATGTAATACCAGCTGTTTCAGAAAGGGAGAGGAAGAACCAAGGAATTCTGGCTAAACCACATGCATATTTAACTAAAGATTATTTTTTTCTGCAATTCATAATCGAATTCTTAAAACCCATATGCATTATGAGAATGAAGTTGACATGAAGATGAATTTACTAGTAATTAATGAGGTCCAACAAATTTCACTGTCCTCTTAAACAGGGTGACATGGCCACTAAGGAGAAAAAGTGAGTAGGTTCCAGGTATTCTAACTGTTTTATATTGTGTGGCGTGACATTGTCTTGAACAACCATCTCATCACTGTTTAAAGGCTGAGCTGGTGTATTAGGTACCATTTTGGGGCACCAATCTGCTAGAAAGACACAAAGTAGTTAGAACCCATAGAAGAATAACCACATCACAATGACATGACATATATGAAAATTCAGGAGAGGTACTGTCTTTCTTCCTGCAGAATAAAGAAGGCTGATGGGCCATGAGAGTTTGATTTTATTTACAACAGGAATTACTTGTTCTCTCTGGTAAACAGAACAAATCTACTCTTGAAAATTCAGATCAGGAAAAAGCTTTCTGACTCTAAAGATGTGTCCAGTTCTGGGCTCCTCGATTCAAAAGAGATGTTGAGATACTGGAACGTGTCCAGAGAAGAGCAACAAAGCTGGTGAGAGGCCTGGAACACAAGGCCTATGAGGAGAGGCTGAGGGAGCTGGGGGTATTTAGCCTGGAGAAGAGGAGGCTCAGGGGTGACCTCATTGCTGTCTACAACTACCTGAAGGGAGGATGTAGCCAGGTGGAGCTTGGTCTCTTCTCCCAGGCAAGCAGCAGCAGAACAAGGGGACACAGTCTCAAGTTGTGCCGGAGGAGGTCCAGGCTGGATGTTAGGAGGAAGTTCTTGACAGAGAGAGTGATTTGCCATTGGAATGGGCTGCCCAGGGAGATGGTGGAGTTGCTGTCCCTGGAGGTGTTCAAGAAAAGCCTGGCTGAGGCACTTAGTGCCATGGTCTAGTTGATTGGACAGGGCTGGGTGCTAGGTTGGCCTGGATGATCTTGGAGGTCTCTTCCAACCTGGTTGATTCTATGATACTATGAAAATGTAGTTTTTGGAGTGGGCTGTGGAGTCTTCATCACTGAGAATGTTTAAGAATGGATTTAAGAGGTATATCTCTTAAAAAATTAAACCTGCTTAGAGAGAGGTCAGAGGCTTCCCAGGGGATTCTTATTTTCCAGCGGTTCCCGCGCACAAAGTCAAATGTCTGTAAACTGTGGTTTCTGTGCCATCCAAGGTATGAGTTATGTTCACAGTGCAAGAGAGTATCCATACTTTACCTGTCATGGGTAGCAGCAGCAACTAGGGTGATACACTGTGAGGTTAGAAGATGAAGTTCTAGCCTGGATGCCTGGTGCACTCTGGTTGTACTCACACTGGCATTACTCTTTGTCACCCGTGCTGCAGTAAGTCTTCTCCTGTCGAAACGCAGTATGGTGTAAAACTTTTTTTTTGCTGAGTCATTTTCTGTTCTGTTTTCTCCATTCCTATGCAGCTTCCTACTGTGGATAGTGAATAATAATGAAATATAGGTTAGCAGAAAGTTTTACCTCAATATATAATGTTTTGTATTGTGATTTGGATTTCCAGAGTCCCAAGTAAATTAGAGCATTTGGCTTTTCTATTGTTTGAGACCTTGTTATCAAAGTATCTAGATGTCCAAGAACATAAAATTGTGCAAATAGGTGTTAGCTGGATAGAGGTAGTAAGATTATTCTGGCATGAAAAGCACAGTATTTATGAGTTAATTTAATTGGAGAAGAAAAACACTGAGTAGGTGGCGAAGTAAAAATGATGACTTTGTATTATGTATTTGCCATGCAGCTGAACAAACACATTCAATGACAGACTTTGGCAGGAGCTGCAAAGATGTTCTTGACAATAGCATGAATAAATATTAGGTGCTGTACACAATTCACTGTATTCCAGGCCTTGAGCAAAACCAGGTGAGCTTTGCATGGAAAATGTGGCAGAAACTATGTAAACATGTTGGGAAAATGTAAACATTTACAGTATTCTTCCCAGCTGCTTTGCTGTAACATTTTTATTTGCATCAGCAACAACTCTGTCATTTTTTATCTGCTCTACTTTCATTGCACTTCTAGGAATCGATTAAACTCCCAGCTGTTTTATTAGAGTTCATGGTAGGCACTTCAATAATATTGCCTAAGTGAAGGACTTCATACCTGCTAAACTAAATACAGTGATCAGGCTTCATTTCCATTGTTGCAACTAGTTTGCAAAAATATAAGGAAAAAGAAATACTTTGATATTCTTAAGGGTCAATACAGAATGCTGAAAGGATGTCTCCTAATATCTAAAGATGGAAATTAGAGAGAGGCTATGCAACATAGATGTAGGCTATGACAAATAACCAGACAAAGTCCTGCCAATATGTCTGTTAAATAATAACAATGTGGGGGAGAATTTCCTTTTATAGATTTTTTTTTCTTCAAAGCTGGTTTACAGCTGTGGTCTCTTGCTAGAACCTACAGCCATATTGTCAGGCCAAGCACAGTTGACTGCTGAGGAGAAAAGAGATAGGAACATTCTGCAGAAGTTCTCCACCCTCTAGTTTGACTCCACTGCATAAAATTTAATTGAAGGTTGGACTTCACATCTTCATTGCTCAGAGGAGTAGTATCAACAGTACTACTTTTGTTTGTTTGTTTTAATTTAAGGATATTATTATTTAGTGTTGCATGAATAGTTTCCACTGATAGGTTTAAAATAGACTAAATACTGAATTTTCTCTCCTTAGTTCTATTTTCTACAGATCCTTATTGCAAGAGTACATTGTTCATTTCAGAAGTACTGCTCTTAAATATATTCCTCTTTCTATGTTACTCTAAAAAGCTATGTGGACAGTCTGCCTGGAGTCTTAAAGACTAAGCTGATGTGGTCTAATGCTTCTACAAGGGGTAGCAATGTCTCTACTTTATAACATAATGTGTTTATGTGCCTGGGATAAGAATAAGACTGCAACACAGAAATCACAGCTGGGAAGGAGAGAGACAGTTTGTGTCACTTCTGCAGTTGCTTTTCGGGAATGAGTCCCAGGCATAATTCAGAGCAGCGTCAGACTCCTTGACCATCTATAGCCTCATAGGGATGTTTCAGCAGCTAAGGGCAGATGCGGTATTAAACTGCCCAGCCTGCATCTCCCCTTATTTGCTTTGTCTCCCTGTTTTGTGAGGGATGTGAGAGCTTGTAAGGATGTATATTAGCTTCCTGTAAGAACTTCAAAGGGACTAGGCCTGGTATCTTTTATTTCTGCCTTATTATTATTATTATTATTATTATTATGGAAATAAACACAACAGAGTAAAAATCCGTCTTGTGGGTTTGGCTTTCTCTCTTCTATTGCTTTCAGAAGTTAAACCAATGGACTCAAAACCTTAAAAGATACTGTGAGAAAAGCAGCAAACAGCCAATAGTGACATACTGGAGAAAAGTCTAAAGACTTTATTTTAATATGTAGTCTTTAGATGTCAAGATGATAGATGTCAAAGAGGGAGTAAAAATAGATCTTTTCAGTCTATTACTGCTTGGGTAGCTGAGGATTGCTGTATTGCTATCTGCAGTTATAATTTCTTATTTGAATATATACCATTTTGTCTTTCTCCTTTAAGTTTCTAGAGATGATTGATTTGCTCAAAATGATCAATATACCTCCTATATGATACCTCTTCCTTAGCTGTTGCCTATTATTTGTCGTAAACAGGTTGGACAGTAATTTTCTGCCTCAAAAGGCTTCCAGAAAGACAGATCAGGAGACACTCTGATCTGTTTGCAATTGTATATTGATGAGGAAAGTGGAGAATTTATTCTGAGTGTCAGTAGACAGATAATTTAGTCAGGTCATTATTATACCTATTAGAACCATTCCCAAATGCCTAGTACTAAGGGAAGTTTACTGTTCTAAGGTAAGAACTTCTGCCCTCACCTATGGGCATATATAAACATATGTTCAGGTATGCTTGGAAAGCCAAAAATTTCACTTAAAATTTAAAAAAAAAAAAAAAAAGGCATATACTTTGGAAAATTCAAGTGATGGTTATGGGTTTTGTGGAAAGCTTGGAAATCTGGGCCCTATAATGTTTGCTTCATTTGTTACATTAACTTCTGGCATCATATCTTGCTAGGTTCTTGACAACAAAGACAGTAGTCTGGGAACATCAGTAGCACATTCATGTCTTGTCTGTCTGCTGGACACAGAGAAAGTGTTGCTTTGAGATACCTTTTCTGAGATATTTTACATGCTTCACCTATCTGTTGTTCTGCAGGAGGTTTAAGCATATCCAGTCTGAAGGAATTCCTCACAAAGAATCATAGAATCAGCCAGGGTTGGAAGGGACCACAAGGATCATCTAGTTCCAACCCCCCTGCCATGGGCAGGGACACCCCACCCTAGATCAGGCTGGCCAGAGCCTCATCCAGCCTGGCCTTAAACACCTCCAGGGATGGGACCTCAACCACCTCCCTGGGTAACCCATTCCAGGCTCTCACCACTCTCATGGTAAAGAACTTCCTCCTTATGTCCAGTCTGAATCTCCCTACCTCCAGCTTTGCTCCATTCCCCCTAGTCCTGTCACTCTTCTGGCCACACTGATGCAGCCCAGGCTTTGGTTGGCTTTCTGGGCTGCAAGTGCACACTGCTGGCTCACGTTGAGCTTCTCGTTCCCCAGCACCCCCAAGTCCCTCTCCTCAGGGCTGCTTTCCAGCCACTCACTGCCCAGCCTGGATTCGTGCTTGGGATTGCCTTGATCCAGATGCAGGACCTTGCACTTGGTCTTGTTGAACCTCATGAGGTTGGCTTGTACTCTGTGTTTGTATACAGGGTCACTATTTTCAATCAGCTACAGGAAAAACACTGAAATGTTCCTTTCTGTGAATTCTGGAACAAAGTTACTAATGTATCTTACAAATTATAAATAGAGGAAATAAAATATCTTATAAAAGGCTAGCAAGGTATCACTATCAAGTTATCCACTTCCAGAACATGAAAATTGACTTGCAGATCTTTTCCTTTATTCTGTTGTTCTTAGTTATAGAACTTAACATCACCCAGAGGCAAAATTTTGAATGAATAAAGCTTTGGTTCTGCATAAGTATGTTTTCAGGGATGCAAACTGTTGTCAATGTAAAAGCATTATCAAATTTTATTGATGTTAATGAAAGTTGTGTTGTTAAGTATTTTAACAACAAAAAGAAATCCAAGGAGAATCTCCATCCTTTATTAGATGCTGAGGGAAACACTGCTGCCCAGAATGAGAAAAAAGCTGAGGTACTTAGTGTTCACAGGATCACAGGATGTCAGGGGTTGGAAGAGGCCCAAAGAGACCATTGAGTCCAATACCCCTGCCAGAGCAGGACCATACAGTCTAGCTCAGGTCACAGAGGAATGCATCCAGACAGGTCTTGAAAGTCTCCAGAGAAGGAGACTCCACAGCCTCTCTGGGAAGCCTGTTCCAGTGCTCTCTGAGCATTACAGTCCTATCACAGGGAGCAAGTGAGCAGAGCCTGTCCCCTTTCTCCTGACACCCAGGCCTCAGATATTTATAAACATTTATTAAATCCCCTCTCAGTCTTCTCTTTTCCAGACTAAAAAGCCCCAGGTCCATCAGCCTCTCCTCATAAGCCATGCCCTCCAGTCCTCTAATCATCCTTACATCCTTCCACTGGGCCTTCTCTAGCAGATCCCTGTCCCTCTTAAACTGGGGAGCCCAAAACTGAATGCAGTACTCAAGATGAGGTCTCATCAGGGCAGAGTAGAGGGGAAGGTGAACCTCCCTTGATCTGCTGGACACACTCTTCTTAATACACTCCAGGATCCCATTGGCCTTCTTGGCCGGAAGGGCACATTGCTGTGCCATGGTTAACTTGTTATCCACCAGGACTTCCAGGTCCTCTCCACTGGGCTGCTCTCCAGCTCTGCATTTATCCTTGTGGGTCCTCATTTGGTTCCTCTGTGCCCAGCTCTCCAACCTCTCTTGCTGGATGGCTGCACAGCCTTCAGCTGTATCAGCCAAGCCTCCCAGTTTGGTGTCATCAGCAAACTTGCTGAGCAGACTCTGTCTGGTTTGGGTTTTGTTTGTGTTTTTTGTGGGTTTTTTTGTAGGGTGGGTTTTTTTGAGGAGATTTTGTGCTATATCACAAAACATTTTCAGAAAGCCTGCAAATGCAGTTATTTGAATAGTTTTAGCTATTGCATCTGAAAGATTGTGAAAAATAACTTTTTGTTTTGTTACAAGGTGCTTAAAATTACAGCTAATAATGAGCCTGTAATTACAGCTTGTAATGAGCCTGCTCCTTTGATTAACTTTGGTACAGTCTGGGATTTATTATGATTACTCTGCCAGAAAGAAAAAGTTCTGGACTCTGTATGCTTCCTTCTTTATTTCTACGGTTAGTGAAATGGTTCAATTACTGAAAACATCAGGACAGCTACTGACCTATATTTGCCCTTCTAACCTGCACATTTCTGTAGTGAAGGATTTTGTGGAGTCAAGTATTGTGCTGAGTTCAAGAAATTGATTGTACTTTATAGTTAATTTGGGCTCCCATTTACAAGACTTCTGTAGAAATAACTCTTTCATAGCTATTGCTTAGGAATATTATACATGAGCATCAGTAATTAGATTTTTGTTAGTTAATACTCAACTGATCACAGTACTGGAAAGACTATTTCTTTAAAAGGTGTACAAGAAAATGAGAGCTCACAGCTTGACAGACTGTAAGCTATATGAATCAAGGAGGAATCCGTAGAGCCTAAAGAAATTTTCTAGTTACATCAAATAACTTAATTGCTTCTCTAAGGGTTTTAGACTGAAAAAAGTATTCTGTGTTACCTTTAGAATTACAGAAATTGAAACAAAGTTTTTATTTCCAAGACAGCAATTTTACAAACCTTGTGGATTTCCAGTTTCATAAGTTCCTGCAATGATCTGGACTCCCAAGCTACAGAAAAAAAAGCACTCCGTTTCTCTAAGCTACTGTAGAGTTTCTTGGCAACTGCTGATAAACAGATATGGCTTGTTAGGAAATCTGTCTTCCTTTTCTTGTTCTTATTTTAAGATGTAAACTGGAACAAAACCCAATGCTGTCATCGTACAGGCTCCAAAAATAACAAATAAACCAATATTTTAAATAGAACATAGGATGTAATATTAATTAAACCTTTAAGCTTAGCCCTATTGCAGCAAAAAAATTGTAACAGAAGTTTTCCAGCTTTAAGCAACAAAGATATAATAAACAGAGAAGGGAAGTGTGATTTCTTACTTGTCTGAATAAAGATAGGGCACTACGCTTTGTGAGAGCTGGAACTAGCTGAATAGGAACTTAAAGTGAAGAAGAAAAGTTTATGAACCTTCATGATCCGCTTGTTAAGGTGGAAGATGTTAACACCATCATACTCAACCTATGGATATTGATAGACACATTTAAAAGGATGATTTTTCAGCCAAATGGCCACGGCAAATAAAAACTAGGCCAGCAGACATCAGTCACAAAATGCAGATTTCAGGGAATTGTTTCCTAATCAAATATGTTAGCAAAGAAAAAAAAAAAGAGCAGGCAAGGAAACATGCAGGCAAACACCAAGAATGAGTTCAGAAAGAGAATGCTTTGAGGCAGAGAAGGGCAGAATAGGAAAATGTGTGCCAAAAGAGTATTTGTTCTCACTCTGCATTAATTCTTTATAAACTGTCTGGAACAATATATTCCACATATTATCAGTTCCTCTTTTGGACAGAAATTATACTCCAACTTCCTAAGAGTCAGGCAGTTTTAGCTACTCTTAGTTACTGGGAGAATTTCAACTAGGCTGAGTGTCTGAACACCACTATTTTAAAAAATTCACTAGAATCTGATGTCAGTGGTTTGCATTCCAGTTAAAAGATGCTGCTACATGAACCAATAAAATTGTTTTCCATGGTTCAGGAAAACATTTTTTTTCTGTATTATGAAGTAATGAAATATTTCATCAAACTCACAAATCATCTTTGATGCTACCCTTGGATTCTAACAACCTTATGAAATTTCCTAGGAGGGAATTAGATTTTTTTTTTTAAATGCTGTCTGATGGTTTGAGTGTTACTCACCCCCCCATTCTATGAAAGTCACCCAGACCTGGACTCTCAGCCCAGCTGGAGATTAGAATGAAGCATTATATTTACAGTTTAGCACAAAATACAAGCAGTTTTTACAATCTATACAGCTCTAGACAGAAATTAACACAAGTTAAAAAGTAATACAGGAAACACAACAGCCCTCCCATAAACCAGAGTCCCTCAGGGAGGGGCTCCCAACCACCATTCCATCTCCTTTCCACCCCTCTACCTTATCCCAAACTTTGCCTTATGTTTAAGGTGAGTTTGGAGAATCAGCCAGGGGGGTTAGGAAACAGAGGGATTAGTCACACAGAAAGATAGAGAGAGAAGTGCATGCAGCCAGAGCCAGAGAGCAACTGTGTTATCTATACTTATGTTCTTGTTTTTATACATCTCAGCAACCCTATGAGTGAAGTAGACATCACCATTGTTTCCTTTTCACAGCCTATAATCTAATTCCTCTCACTAAAATATCCCAGCCTAGGCTCAAACTAGCACAATTAGTAAAGGCATGAGGACTAAGCTTTGAAAAACAAAATCTAAACAGCTAAGTAATTGTTGATGAAATAATACAGTTATAGATGGAGCCAAACTCAGAGGTTTGAGGCAAATAATGAGATTATCTGATGAAATAAAAGTGTGTCAGCATTTGAACTTTGTTAATTTACTGAAATTAATCTTCAAGAATTATGGAAGACTGAGAGAAGAAGCAATAGATCTTCTTAGTAGATCAGAATTTTCTGGATAATCATTGTTCTCTGATAGAAGTTTCCCAGAGAAATTGTTTCATCCTTCTTTAAAAATGGTAGATTTTGTTCTCAGCTTGAAGTAGTATTTAAGACAATTTTTCTCCAAGAAAATTACTTAGTTACAGGTGAATAATTCTATCAAGAAACAATAATTGGGGGGGGGGGGGGGGGGGTGGAGCAGAGGGAGGGGAGGAGAAGACAAAAAAATGTGAAATTGTGTTATTTCACTGTAGGAAGAACATAGAATTAATGGAACTGTAGAGTAAAACAATCAGTTGCAGCGCTTAAACCACCTAAATTCACCACAATCTTGAAATCCTCTGTAGGAAAATTCCATTTAAAATAGTAATTATTTTAAATAGTACTTCACTGTTTCTCTGCAGTTCCTTTTATTCAGTGAATGCATTTCAAACATCAGTGGCACACTTGAAGACTGACTTGAACTCTCTCCTTGCATTGCTTCATAGTTGATGGCAAATAGGACTTTAACTTTACCTCCCAAGCTCGATTTTGTTCTTTAACTTGTTACATAAATATTTGTGCAGTTTAACTGTGCAAGTTCACATTCTTCTTTTTCAACAACGTTTAAAGACCTTCTGCTCTTAGCTGTTTTTTTCCTGACCCACACCTGCCTGTCTATTTCTTTTGATACAAATCTTTTTAATGACACGTAGGAAAATAGGTGAAGGAGCAGGTTCAGATGAAAATATTCCTCTCCTTTTGTGTACCTTTTCAGTGCTGTTTTAAATTGTAACACACTTCCTTGAACCAGTTCCACTGTATCCCTACATGTCATGTCAGCACAAGAGAGAGATTAGGGCAGGGCTGGAATGAGGGTTTGCGAGGAGCAGAAGAGGGAATCTCTTACACTGAAAATCATTAGAGATCAGAGCTGTAGAGTCATCTAATGCAGAGAGGGGGGAAAAGGAAAAGAAACAAACAAAAAAAATCAAAACTTTTTAGAAAAACAAACCAAACTTTGCACAATAAATTTAATTTATTAAGATAAGGGATCAATGATTGATTCACTAGAAGAACAAGGTGCAAAGAGCTCCTATCATTGCACCTGCGACTCACTGTTTAGCAAGGTGTAAAATAAGAATTAAATGTTTATCTGTATTTTATATATTGTCTGGTGCTGTGAATATGAGAGAGAAAACACATATGCAAAGAGGCACATGTGCAAGCCTCTTTTTTTCTTCCTGTTTATGATGCTTGGCATAGGAATTGAGCAGAGAGGCATGGAAGCAGGAAGAGGAGGTGGCTACTAGTATGTGAGGTGCTTCTGGATCTGGTCCTGCCAACAACAATCACCAAAGGAGACTGCTAGTAACAGGGGCTTGGGTGTAGTTTTGATTTAAGATATCTGTCTGGATAAACTGAGAAAAAAATATTCATTTTGGGGGTAAGGAGACTGTGACCAGTTCTCTGAGCTTTGAGTCTAACCTGTGTGATTTTTGAGATAGTAGTTTTTGAACAGGAACATGAAGTTGTGAAGAGTTCTAACTGCCTTTCCTTCTGAGTCTGCATAATGCAAGCAGCTGCTCAGAAACACAACGATCTCACTTTAGATTTCCCCAAATTGCAAACTGGAAATATTTAGCTTAGAATTATTTTCTCTGGGTTCATATGAAGACTCAGCATCATTAATTTTATACATGAATAGGCTTCTTAAAGTTTTAGAATTATATGTCATTATAGTAAGGTTATAATAATTTCTTTCTAAGTCTGGAAGTAAGATGATTGACTTAATATGTTTTTAAGGAGCCATTCATTTCATTTGCTGTTGTTATGAGACATGTATTATCTCCAATTTAATTATGTTTGTTTGAGCACAAAAATTATTGTCTGGTTTTTTTGTAGCAGCTCCTATCCTTCTCTTGTAGGTGTGTGTATGACTGCTGTAACCTTGTGGGACAGCAAATTTGTCTTTGCATTTCTAGTGAAATTGTGTAAATACAGTAGGGAACACAAATCTGAGCAGTATTTTTTTTTCTAAGTGTTGATATTTATTTTCAAAGTATTTTATTTCATAAGTCATAGACTTGGCTAGATCCTGCAAGAATGCTCATGTGAGAAACACCTCAGGTTGTCTCCTAGCATCCCTGGATGCACCAGCTGTTCTTTGGAGGATGCGTCCCATGCTGCCCTGGGCAGCCACCCTGCCTGGTGGAATAATGCAAGCAACAGATCTTCCACAGCTGGTCTCCCTCCAAAACAGTTGGGTTGCCCACCTGGATGCAAAACCTTGCTCAGGTTTACTCCACTCTGGCTACTTAACTCTTTCCCAGCTCTGCCCTTTCTGGTTTCCACATTATCACCATGTGCCAAGAGTATGGAAGTCTGACATAATCCAGTTTCTTCCTTTTGTAACTGATGAAGCAATGACTATTCCTGTGAGCTGCTAAGCTGGTGGCAACTGGAAGGGGTGGTTAGTCATCTTTGATGGAGTAAACTGCTGCTCAGGCAACAGCTGCTTGAGAATATGTGAACCAGCCCTGAGTGAGCTATGTAGTGGATGAAGCTGCAGATTATTTGTCCTCGGATGTTCCTTTTCATGTGGGCTAAACAGGCAGGTAACCTTATATGGGTAATGTGGAACCTATTGGTGAATTCATAGAAGAAGCTTTTCTCACAAATGCTTTCTACAGTGCAGCTGTTTTATTTTCACTGCACACTGGCCTCAGTGAGGAATTTTCTAGTTGCTTTCCATCTTAACAAGCCCTGCACTGCTCTAGAAATTTCCTCAGCAGTTTTTATGGATGCCAGAGTTGTGTTTATACTACCTACACGGTCTCAGCAATACTGTACTATCATATGTGAAGTCTATTTGCCCCACTTCAATTATGCTTCCTTATTGTCATGCTAATTATTTTGGCCAAGCAAGCCAATGGTATCCTCGCCTGTATCAGGAACGGTATGGCCAGTAGAATAAGGGAGGTTATTCTTCCCTTGTACTCAACACTGGTCAGGCCACACCTTGAATACTGTGTCCAATTCTCTGCTACTCAGTTCAAGAGAGATGTTGAGATACTGGAACGTGTCTAGAGAAGCGTGACAAAGGTGGTGAGGGGCCTGGAACACAGCCCTGTGAGGAGAGGCTGAGGGAGCTGGGGTTGTTTAGCCTGGAGAAGAGGAGGCTCAGGGGTGAGCTCATTGCTGTCTACAACTACCTGAAAGGAGGATGTAGCCAGGTGGGGGTTGGTCTCTTCTCCCAGGCAGCCAGCAACAGAACAAAGGGACACAGTCTCAAGTTGTTCCAGGGGAGGTCTAGGCTGGATGTTAGGAGGAAGTTCTTCCCAGAGAGAGTGATTTGCCATTGGAATGGACTGCCCAGGGAAGTGGTGGAGTTGCCATCCCTGGAGGTGTTCAAGAAAAGACTGGATGAGGTACTTAGTGCCATGGTCTAGTTGACTGGCCAGGGCTGGGTGCTAGGTTGGACTGGATGATTTTGGAGGTCTCTTCCAACCTGTTTGATTCTATGATTCCATGATTCCAAAAACAGCTCACATTTTCAATAATGCACTAGATTTCCTATGTGTCATGGACAAACAACCCCATCTGATTAGCTCTTAGTAACTTCTTTTTTCATCAGCCACCTTTTTTTTTTCCCCAGTGTCCAAATTGGCAAAAAATAAATGGGTTCATCAGCACTGGATTTAGAGCTGAACAAGTGAAGACCAATTTTAGAACTCTTAGATAGAGGGGCAAGGTAGAAAGTAGCTGATAAATGCTTCTTATTGTACTCTTTTTATTCACAGAAGACAGAAATAATTTTCTCTAAAGTACCAATATTGTTTTAAGGCCTATTTAAAAACAAATCTTTTCTCCCAAGTTTGAGATGATAGCTTCTGTTGGGTTATCATTTTATGTGCTTATTGTATGTATGAACTGCAGGTGACTATTCAATAAATCCATTTTCTTGTCATTAATATTAGAAGATTTCCAACTTCCACTTGCATGCTTTATTTATGATCAAGTTCTTGCAATCAGAAATGTGATCTTTAATAAAATGAAATGTATGTGTCTGATGGAAAGAAGCATTAATCATGCAGAAAGCAACCAATACACATTTTTTTTGCCATCGTATTTGTATAGGTTAATCATTATTTGTGATATGTAAACATATTTTCAAAGAAGTACTTTAATTTAATTGACTGTGAGTGCAAATAAACAAGATGGTGTTTGTGCTAGTTTGAGCCTAGATGGGATATTTTAGTGAAAGGACTTAGACTATAGGCTGTGAAAAGGAAACAATGGTGATGTCTACTTCACTCAGAGGCTTGCTGAGATGTATAAAAACAAGAACACAAACATGGATAACTCAGTTTGCTCTCTGGATTTGGGCTGCACTTCTCTCTAAACTGCCATCTGTCTAATTAATCCTTCTGATCCCCAATCTCCCTGGCCAATGCTCCAAACTCACCTTGAATGTAAGACAAAGTCTGGGATAATGTAGAAGGGTGGAAAGAAGGTTGAAGGGTGGTTGAGAGCCCCTCCTGGGGACTCTGGTTTTTGAGAGGGGTGTTGTGTTTTTTAATTACTTTTTAACTTGTATATTTCTGTCTATAGCTCTATAGATTGTAAATATCTGCTTGTATGTTGTGCTAAGCTGTAAATATAAAGCTTCATTCTTTAATTTCCAGATTGGCTGAGTCCAGTCTCAGTGATTTTGTTAAGTGTGGTGGGCAAGTAACACCCAAACCATCACAGTGTTCTAAGGGGACACAGTCTCAAGTTGTGCTGGGGGAAGTATAGGCTAGATGTTAGGCGGAAGTTCTTCCCAGAGAGAGTGATTTGCCATTGGAATGGGCTGCCCAGGCAGGTGGTGGAGTCACCACCTCTGGAGGTGTGCAAGAAAAGCCTGTCTGAGGCACTTAGTGCCATGGTCTAGTTGGTTGGCTAGGGCTGTGTGCTAGGTTGGACTGGATGATCTTGGAGGTCTCTTCCAACCTGGTTGATTTTATGATTCTATTCAAAGTGCAGGGCACTCCAATGGGCAACTTACCTCAACTTTGCTTCTAGATATTTCTGTTCTCTTTCACACTGGAGATTCTAAACTGATAGATCTGCAGTTCCTTGGAGAGTATGTTTTAAACATAACTACTTCTGTGAATTGGTTCCAGTTTTCCATAAATTTTCTGAAAGTTATGCTGTTCTTTGTAATAATCATTAGTGCTCCCCTGAATGCATAGAGATGATTGGTTTTGGTATTTCATTTATTTACATTGTTCCATCATGATTAAAATCCACCTCCCACAGAACAGCAAATCTGTGAGTCTGTTAATGTTCTGTTTATGGCAACTAGGGATGATTTATTTACCCAATAAACTCACTTTAGGACCTTACCCATTTGGCTAAAAAAAAGAAATTAAATTCAGAACACAAACCTTTCCACTGAGGGAGCTGTATTATATTTAAATCATACAAACATGAACCACATAAGTGAAAAAAAGTGCATTTGTGGCAGAGCTGTAAACAATGAAGGAATGAATAAAAATGACTGCAAATTTATTTTAATAGTTGCATTCATTTCTACAGGGAATTAATTTCAGTATCATTATATCCCTTTTGTGCTCACTGTCATTTGCAGCCACTAATCAGTTGAATCACCATATGCAGAAATGTAAAATGACCTGCACAGTCTTCTGTCCTGGGCTCGTCTCACATTTCTATGTATAGTTGACTAGTGCTGGCATTCAAGAGGCATGAAAAGTGTCACAGGCTCGGTCCACGTCTAAGCAGTGCAGCTTTGGCCCTCAAAAGTCTGATCAGTTTGTTGCCTAAACAGATGAAAATATGAAAATTGGAGAGAGAGCTGCTGTGTGTCACTGATGGAGAATTGTCAGGCAGACACAAATGCTTTCAGTGTTACCACAGCCACTGGATGGGTAAAACAGAGGTACTCCCATCACCTCTTCCACCTGTTTATCCAGTGTCTGCCACGTGCGCTTGGATAATGCTGTAGAAGCATGGAGTAAATCTCGAGCTGGAGACTCTGTGGGGCTATGGTATGGGATTGATTTTAATGTGCTAAGCGTGGTCAACCCTGACCCTTCCTGAGAATGACCAGGAATTTAGGCACAGATAAGCCTGAAAGCTTAGGCACCAGGAGGTTTTGGTGGCTAGGAGATTTGAGGGGGAGTAGTGTAACTAAGGTGTAAATTTTTAACTTGTATGTGTACTACAATGCCAACTGGATCCCAGATCCATCTGAATCCCTGTGAGTTGGAACCCTCAGTAAGTTATAACATTGTTTCTGTGGGAAAAGCCCTGAGAACAAGAACCTTAATAGATGTAAACTGTCATAGTAGTACTGAGTGTATTGAAGCTCACATAATTTTACTACAAGAGAATTTGGCCCTCCCTCTCTAGTTGGATTCTTCCTTAGTCAAATCAACAAATAGACAGTATTGAAGGCAGCTCATTATGGAGGAGCCATATTCATTTATGTTCTCTCTCTGGGAGGTCTGACTTTTATTCTTTCATGATTTCTGTAGCTGTACCAATGCAGAGTAGAGGTCACTGCCACTTAGAAAATAAGTGAGGTTTTTAAGACTGAAGCTACACAACAGAAGTTCTGGCGATGAGGCTTCTTTCTGAACTGGAGACTCTATGTGTGTGGGAGGAGGGATTTGCAAAGGTGTCCAGCTGGCCAGGGAGAATATCTGTACAAGCTAAGAATCTTTCTCTTCATTTCATTTTTTTTCATCCCTTCCCCACATTTATTTTCTTCATCTCTTCCTTTCTTGCTAGGTCAAAGAGCTGTTCCTATTCAGCAGCCTATTTAAGATCTGTTCAGACTGTCTCTTGGTGAAATACAGAACTGCAGACTTAGCAGGACATGCAGAGCTTTTGAATAACTGATGGTTGAAAAGCACTGTTTGGCAGTGCTAAATGTACAGAGTATTACCCGACTACTCTGCTTTATTTAATGACTTGCCATTGTATATATTTTATAACCCTTTGTTAGCCTTGAAAATTTGCTTAGACTGATAGCCAAAAGTCAAAGTTGGTGCCACAGTTTTAATTGATGTATGAAAATATTCCAAACTTCTGCTTACTCTCAATAGTGACTGTGGTAAATGCTCTGCAATTAAGAAAACTCCCAAGTGGTCTTCTCAAAATGCTACTGAATATTGCTTCAAATTATGGACCAGAAGTTTGGCGTGATTTTATGCATACTTTCTGGAAAAGGACTATAGTGAGGTAACCAATTTACTTTAGAGAAAATCCCATCAAACTTCCCCATCATTTTCCTGTTTTTTGATGCTAATTTACAGGAAGTAAGAAAAATCAAAAGTGTTGGGGAAGGGGATAGAAACAGTCCTATTCTGAGACTGTTTATTCATAAGCAAAACCTCAGAGAGTGAGTTTGTCCGTGCCCTGGACATATAAGTGTCTTGCTTGTGAATTTAATGTGACATATTGCTTTTGCCATCAATAGCCATCTTCTATGGCATATACAGCTGACAATAGACTTCAGTGAGAATTTGATACATCATGCTTGCATTTATGCATTTCTCTTCCAACTAGAACTTAATAATTATAAGATTCCCAACTTTCCAGAAGCGAGGGAGATTATATTAGTGTAGCAAATATATCCATGTTGTTGTACATCTGTGGGGTTTAGAAACGGTGTACAATAACCCAAGTAAGGCAATTGAAGGGAGAGGTAGCATTGAGATATACTGGATATACTGATACAACTACAGTGATATAATTATACCAGTAGAGCAATATGAGTAAATTTTCTTGTTTAAGCAAGCCTCAAGTCAAATCTTTAACATTATTAAATTGTAGTTTTGCATTATGAACAATAATAATACAGAGTTTCAGATGATAGAAATATTTAGTCTGTCCACAGGGGGCCAGAACAGGATTATATCCTCAGAGTGTATTAGTGCTTTGTTTCTTCTAATTTTAAATGTCTCAGGGGAACAGAGCTTTCATCATTTCCACAGAGACATTATTTCGCAGCCCATAGATCTTTCTGTCAGGAATATTCACCTTACAGTCTCTCGAATTTTTCCTTTTATGCAAGTTTGTTACCATTTTTAACTCCCTTGGATAGCTTTATATGAGGAAGGTGAAAGGGGAGGAACAAGAGAGCAAGATACCAAAACCCACAAAGTCTGAGGAAAGATCTAGATGATGTCCTCATTAAAATAAAAAGTCACAGCACTACAGATCCAGTGTTGCTCTGATCAGCACCTTTAACAGTTTGAATGCTTCTATGATAAATGCAAATTTTAAGAGATTCTAAATCAAGCAGGAATTTTACAAAACCATGTGAAATTTCTTCTAGAGATAAGAGTAAAATGCCACTTTGATTCACTCCAGTAGATTTCCTCACATAATCTGTCTGCTTTAAACCTCAAGGAATTTGTGCTGGTTCAGAGACAGTGAGACCTTGCAATGAAATGGAGAAGTGAGAGTTAACTTTAAAAAACATACTGGCTTTCTCCCAAGCAGTGAGTGCTGACAAGTGTAACCATATTACTAAAATCACATCAGCAACATGATATATTAAATAAAAACATGATCGGCTACAGCCAAAGTAGTTTGTATTTTGTCCATGAAAAAGCATCGTGTTACATCAATCTGTCCAAAAAATGGGGCACATCAGAAAACAATGTTAAGAAGGCTTTTAAAACACATCATTGAGATTACAGCACCTTTAAAAATAAACAGCACTGAATACCAACACAGGTAAAATGTCATTGTGAAACCCAGATCTGAAATTCAACGGCATGCTTTATAGCTTTCTAGTGTGTGATAAAATCTGTTCACCAGATGTACTATCTGTCTCCTGTGTAGCATACTTGAGCATCATCTAGGCCTGAGGCCCATTTATTCCATGTAATTGCCTTCCTTGTGCACACCTTAGGGCACCCTAATTCTCCATTTTATTTCAGGCACTGTACAGGGTACCATCTGGTAGTGTTAAGCTCATCTCATTTTATTGCTCTATTGCAGTGGCTATATCCAGCCCTATAGCATTCTTTCAATGAAGAGAGAGTTCAGTTACTGCCAGCTATTTATTTTTGCCAGAAATAAAGTAGTTCTTAACTACACACATGCAGAGTTCACATGTATATCAGTCTCACCTGAAACACAGGTCACAGCTTTTTTCAACCCACATGGTTAAAAATAAATAAATAAGTGGTGACTCGCTGATTATTTTTAGCATCAGTGCTGGGACAGTGTTCCTGTCTGTTAAGAGTAGGCAAGCTAAATTCTTCTTACTCCTCCAAGTAATGATGTCTTTTTAGTATCTCATTTTTACTATTTCTATTAAAATGAACAAAAAATATTATATCATACCTTAAAATGGCACCTTACAGGAATAGCTTAATATTTAAAGGTAGCAATATACCTCTCAACTGTACTTCGTTACAGAGTTAATTTGCTATTTTAGGCCCAAAATTACTTCTGTGCATTGCAATACTGCTGTTATCTTCTTGTTTATTCTTATAAATTATTACCTTTTAAAAATTGAACTTGAGAGTACAAAAAACTTCATCCATTTCTATGTTCCTCTTCATTGTCTGCACTTTAATCATCTCCCTGTCATTTTTGTCACAATGTTTTAATGGCCTGATTATTTTTTTTAAACTCCCTTTTGTGCCACAATTTTGTGCTCTTGTTATTGCTACTTAGATGTTTAACTACCTGCTTGTGCCTACAAAATGAGGGAGTCTAAGTGCCATTAATTGTTCCTGGATTTTTCATGTGCACAAAGGGAACCTGGATTTTCAAACTCTTGAATTTTTCTGGCAAGAGGTTTGAAGCACATAAGTTTGAAAGTGCAGTGCTGCTGTCTGCTGTAGAGCCAAATTCCTCTTTCCTGTAAACTCTGCTGACTTCAGAATAGCTGCATGCTGGTAAGGCAGACCAGAATTACTCTCATTTCAGCAGCTCTAACCACTGTCCAGAGAGAAAAATACCACCTTTGTTAAATTCATGGTGGAAACATCATGTGACAATTGCCACCAAGTCAGGCACCCTGCAATAAAGTACACATTTCAGTCCTTAGATGTGTGAAACAGATCCCCTTTCTGATGTCAAACATCTATGAAAACAATGAACTGCCTTTCTCCCCCAGACCTTTTCAAAACTGTTTAAATTACATTTTCATTGCATCCCCTTCCCCTAGGCAATACCAGGACTAGGTTAAGGTTACCTGGATGCAGGATAGCATCTTCCATCCTCTATAGCTCTGTCTGCTCTTTGGAACAGTACTTGGACAGGGTATTATCCATTCAAGTCTGTTCAAGTGTCACATAGGAGCAATAGCTATGTTTGGCAATGCTTTCAGATAAAAGGAAGTGTAGAGTCTCCCAGTAATCACAGCTAGGGCTGGCATATGTCCTCTCTCACCCTGGGCTATAGCAAAGATTCAGCTCCATTGAAAGACAAAAAAAAAGCCTCACTTCTTTCAAATACAGTTCCAGACTTCTGCAAAATCTAAGTGATGCCATTTCACCAGTGCCACTGACTTCATGTGTTACACTTCTCAGCTGTGAAAAGGTAGATAAAACATTGATGTGACTGAACGTTCTCAGGACTCTGGTAGTGTCTACCGTCATCCATCCTCAAACAAGCCAAGTGATAAAAGAAATCAGTGGGTGAAGCTTTGAAAGCATTATATTAGATAAGCATTTAAGTTACTCACCTGCCATTTCCAGTACTGGGAAATTACTCTTTTTCTATAACCTGCTGCTTATGATAACATGACAGTTGACCTCCTCAGAAAATAGTTTGACACAACACAAAGTAACTTGTAATAAAAACAAAACGAACAAAAAAAATCCCTGTTTAAAATCCTTTCTCCTGACTTTCTCATTCCTTGGTTACTAATAGCTGCAGGACACCATGAATTCCCATGTGTGAAAATGCCACCTTCCAGATAAATTATAATACAATGAAACTTTTTAAAGGTAGAATTATGTTCCTTTGTGTGAATTCTATATGCCTTGTTGTTCACTGGTAATGACGGATATAGGTAGGTTAACCTAGATTTGCTGTCTGCGTTAATCTAGGGCAGGTGAATGAAAATTATAACTCTCTCATCCTTTGTTGTAGAAAGAGATTATTTTACAGGTTTTCAGTGTCCAACTGTAATGGGGAGCACTGGAATGTTAGTGGATGAGCCATGATTCTTAGCAGCCATACAAAGTACAATTTTTCTGATGGTTTGTAAATCAGTAAAAGTCTCCAGTGGAAAAATAGGTTCATATTTATTTTCCTGGAGGCTTCCACCTCCTTTTGCTTACAAGCCACCTCATTCTGCAAAAATGTTAATGATAATCTTAGTATGAAGACTCATTTCTCCCCTTCACTCTATCAAACAGAATATCTCAATAATTCCAAATGCATTAACCCACACTGAGCTGTGTCCTTAGAGGAGATCAGAGCTCAGAAACTGGGAATCATAATGGAGTATTACGATTTTCCATATACCAAGAAACAGTACTCTAAGGAAGGGAAGAGAACTTCAGTGTTGGCAAGGTGAAATAGACAGGTGTGGGTGCAGCAGGATACCAGAAAAAATATCTATTGAAGCTCTAGTGCCTTAAATATAATTAAAACTGTTCATTTGACATAGCAAGAAGAAAATTAGTAGATTTTTATTGATAAAAATGCAAATGTGCTAATTTGAATTTGAACTAAAAGGGAAATTGTAATGGCACACACTCATTCCCATTAAATTTATTTTCCATTAGCAAAATGCTAATTAACCATTAATCATTTGATAATGTATGTATAGCAAAAGCAGCTCAAAAGTCAAATTGTCTAAATAAATTGCACAGTAGCCAGCCAAGGTGAAAAATGCCATGCTTTTTTATAAAGAACAAAGTAGAAATCGTTGTTCCCCCTTACAGAAGTTGTCTGAGGCATGTGTACAGCCTTAGCTGTGACACCTGAGAGCACATCTAGCCAGTCAGTCTTTGCCTGCAAGCGACTGCAGTTGGATGGAAGCCACACTAAAACAGATGTACCCATCTCTGCAGTCAAACTGGGAGAAAACTCTCTTGGAATTCATTGGACAGTGGAATTTGAAAGCATCACATTCTTGCAAAGGCTTCCTCTGAGCCGAAGTGGGGCTTCCTAGTGCTCGTGACTGCTACTCTGAGCTAATTTCTACTGCCCTCCCATTGCACGTTTTTACACGCATAGGCCCCTGGAGTGCTGTGCAGCCAGACCTGCTGGCATTTCCTGTTTATTTCAGTCACTGATATGATATTGGATGTAACATCACAGCCTGGAAGTATATTAAATGAAGTGTGCATGCAAACTATTAGCAAACCATCTTTTACAATTGACAGGTTCTTCTTTGATTGGTTCATTTTGCAAGGCTTAATCCTGTAGGATGGACTAGGCTTTTTTTTTTCCTGTTATAAAAGAATCTCTAATAAGCAGTCCCACATCTGAGACAGTGAAGATTAAAATCAACCATTGTGTAGTATATGAGAAGCAACTATTTTTCATAGGCTTTTTACTGCACATTTGGGATTATGATTTCATATTATGCAAATGCATTTTATGAAACTATAACACAGAAATATGTACTATTGTTAATACACATTTGCAGCCTAACATGTGAAGTCTGCAAAAGAGCCATTCTGGTGTCTTGTCTCATTGCATATTATGAGTAATAAACAAAACATAGTTAGACATATTCTGTATTGCAGAACAATAATAATAAAAATAGCATCCTGTCATTAATATACATCAACAGTCTGTATCCTGGTAGCTTGTGAAAACATCTCAATGTGAATGCATGTTCAGCAAAAAGATAAAATGGTCTAATTCATAGTAGAAACAGGAACTATTTGGAACAGCACTGCTTGCACTTGGAGGAAAAGATGGTCATCAAAACCCTGCTTGTGCTTTATTTCTTTCAGCTTCACTGTGACATGTTGTTTGTCACTGGAATCACTGGCTACATGCTAGATCCTGTGTACCACAGTTGTATTTTACCCTCCTGTAATAAGCCTCAAAGTAACTTTTCTTCAATGTGTTTTCTAAAGAACTCCTAAGAAGCAGATGGCATTTGAGCAGCCTAGCTGCTACTGCAGTGTTTCGCTTTGGATTCTAACTTACTGACAGCATCACATGCAGTGGTTAGGTTGATATGGCCAGTCAGACATGGAATCACAATTACATGCTATTTTTTCTTACGTCAGTAGTGAAAAAGAAAGTAATCAAGCAGGTTTCCAAATTTTGGCCTGATTTTTAGGCCAAAAACAAACATCTCTGTCAGTGTTCCCGAAAAATATCTATGTCAACACTAGCTTGTGACTCACAGGTGTGCTCCTTTTTCCAATCATTTCATGGATCTCAATCTTATGCAGAGTCCATTTTCATTTGATGCAGTGCACAGTCAGTCACATTGGCTACTTTTGTCCTGCTTTTATGTACAGAAATGCATCTGCCTACCTATTACCATTGGGGTCACAGCTTGTCAGCCACAACTCTGTGTCATGTTAATAAAATCAGTACTCATGCTCTTTTGATATCCCACAACGATATCTGGGACCTTTTTTGTGCATTCTAAATATGAAGGAAACAAAAAATTAGAGGAAAAACAGCTGTTCTGTCATCCCTCAGATGAAATCTTTAGTAAGACAACCCATCCAGGCATTCTCATACTGAATTAGTTTTATTTTACTTTGTAGAGCTGTTTCCAGTGTAATCTTGCCTATATAAATTGAAATATTACAAAGGCCTTAAATATCTTTTGCAGGTTGTGTTGACCAGAAGTTCTGGGTATTACTATTGAATATAGCTATGTGAGATTTAATTAGAACCGTCTTTAAACTATTTAACATAACAATCTCTGCTTGCAAAGCTGGAAGACAATTAACAATAGCACAGTTCAGTAGAAAAAGCCAAGAGAAATGAGCTCTAGAAAAATATTACTGTAATTCAAACAATCTGTAGTTGAAGATGCCTACAGGTATCAATTAACAAAAGGATTCCATGTTTATATTGGTACTAAAAGCTTGATGTTCAAAACTTGAAATTGCACAACACTTGAAATTAGCAAGTTCTGGGTTATGAAAATTGCCTATACAAAGTGTTTCTTCTACTTCCTTGACTGTAAAAAAAATTTTAGCAAAGGGTAATTTCACCAAAATTTGTGAGACTTTGAAGTGCTTTCTATCCATGTGGTTCTTTATGAACAAGGTTGAGTTTTCTGTATTTGTCAGACTGTCTGCCCTCAAAGATGCCCACTGAAAGATATACAATTGGCCTTGTAATGACTAACAAATAAGATTTATTCTTATACCAATAACGTATATGAATACTTGTGGAAAGTACTTTACAGTTTATTTCCATTTTCTCTCCTCTAATTTTGCCTTCCAGTAAAATATTAGTTGAAATTTTCTAATTTGCTATGGTATTTTAATTAGTCAGTTTCCCCTCATTTGTGCAAGTAAGCAGCCTTACAAGTTTGGGACTGTAAATCATTCATCCATTAAAAACTCTATTTCCTCATATCGCAAGTTCGATTCATTTAGGAAAGAAAAAAACCTTGGCATGGAACAGAATTATGTAATGTCATGGACACATTAACATTTGGATCAAAATTTTACATTGTGTCAGCCAGTAAACAGTATAAATGGTTCAGATTTGCAATAAATAATTGTCTATTAATACCTTGGCGTGGTGTAGCAAATTAAAGTCTCACTTCAGTAAGCACAGATGTAGGTAAGAGCTGGGGCCTAAAGAAAGCAACTGCCATGCAGGATTAGAATAGAAAGAGAGCATCATGAAGCATTACTTTATCTTTCCAGCAATGAGAATAATGCATACAGATTTAAACAGCAATAGACGAACATAGGGGGAGGTAGGTTGTAGGTGCATTTAAGTCTAATCAGGCAAGATTTAGGACCATTTGTTTTAGATGCTCTGACAGACGCTTCCCTTGCAGAAGATTAAGAGGAGCATTTTAAAATACAGCATTGTGTGCTGTTGCATACAGAGCAGAGCCCATAATTCAGCATGATTGGGACATACGATATGCAGGGACCTCCTGGGTTGTTATGTTGGGTCCATTCCTGTGGTAGACAAAACGTGTCCAAAAATATTATCTGTACACTTCTTTTGCCAAGCTGCCATATTTTGCAGCTTGCATATTATTGGCGATTGTTTAGAGATCTTCACAAATTTAATTGCTGACCAAAATTTTGTCAAATTATTTCAGTAACTTCCTGCCCCACAGAGTGTGAGCAGATGGTTCTGAATGCTCTGTATCTGAAACTCAAAGTGCAGTATCTTAATGTGCATTGCTTCTGGGAGTGTTTTAACACATAGACATGCCATTACTTTAGCATGGAATTTCAAAAAATGAAAGCATGAAGATAGATTCGTTTTAAAATTCCAATAGATATGGACAATTAGGCACTAATAAATATTTAGAAAGCCCCCTTTCATAATATTGTTGCTAGTGGTGTCACCCAAAAACTGTGATTGTTGTGCTCCAGTTTTGAGCTTTTTTGCTTTTACATTACCAACTCAGCCCATAATACTGTAACACAATCTAGCTTGTCCATGGGCCTAATGGGAAGGGCATTAATCACAACATTGTTCTCCGATACATTAACTATGGAAGAATATCTTCTTATAGTTGTATTTCTTAATGGTTTTTCTTTGTCCAAGTCTGTTTAAAAACACAACCTCGGTGTGCGGTCTCCAAGTCTTCCTTGGTCTATGCTTGATTGGCTGAGTATCTCTCTCATTTTCTTTGCACTTTGTGTTCATGTCCTTGCTGTCTGGAGCACGAGTCAGTGGTTTTCTAAACAGAGTACAAGATCTGTATTTTGTAAGCAAGATGGCTTATTTAAAGTAGATCTTAAGCTGGTCCTCTTAGCTGCACAAGGCTAGGTCTTAAAAATCTTCCTCCAGTATCTGACTGGCTTACCAGGGCCAAACACAATTTAATGCTTGTTCTGAGGGAACACAAGTATGATCTACTTTCTGCAATGCCTTGTGCAGTGGGAGTAGTTAAAATGGGTATAAATATACCCAGAGGACCTGATGCCTCTGTGCTTGGGAGTTCCTTGGATATACTTGAGAGCATCTTCCTTATCTGCTCCAACTGTGTTATGGCTCTGCTCCAAACGTCTGAGGCTATTAATAAAAACCTGAAAATCATCCATCCAATAAAACTCATGTCATTCCTTGAAACACTCAGACTCCTTTAGCGTACCAATGATTGCCTCCACTTGTGCAGCATACTCAGTTAACTTGAGTTCTTACATAGTTACAGCGGAGTAATGCATGTTATTATGTGGTTAGCCACAGAGTAACTTCACTAGAAGTGATGGCAATTACAGAGTAAGTTGTATCAATCCTCCTGTGCTATTGTTTGGTTAAGTGTGTAGTTAGATCATGTCATCTGTGCAAACTAAAGTTCCTTGGTAATTTTTCTTGTCTCTCTTCTTGTAACAATTGCAAATGAGTTAGAACTTTTATGATATCTTGGCAAGTTATGTGCATCCAAACCTGTGAAAGCAAGGCATTCTTTTATAAAAGTGATTTCTGGGTTTGATGTTATTAGTAGGAAACTGATTATAGGGACAAAGGTTAAGTTTGTTGGCTGCCCAGGGAGGTGGTGGAGTGACCATCCCTGAAGGTGTTCAAGAAAAGACTGGATGGGGAACTTAGTCCCATGGTCTAGTTGATTGACTAGGGCTGGGTGCTAGGTTGGGCTGGATGATCTTGGAGGTCTCTTCCAACCTGGTTGATTCTATGATACCTCCATTCTCATATATATTGAGCTTAATATTACATTGACTAGAACTCATTCCCACCCAGTTGCTATTTAGAGGCTTAGGAAATTGATTAGGCACTCTCAGTTCACTCCCACTTTTATGAGATATGAATTTTGAGCAAGATAAGCACACTTTTGTTGAAACAGTGAAAGATCTAGAGCAGATTTTCAAGAAAGCCATGGCTGAGGCATCCCACAGCAACTAAAAGACATCCAGAAGTCAAGGTCAATGTAGTATTTTTCCTGTGGCCAGAGAATGCAAGCCACCAGAGACGTCAAGATGTGATTAGTTTTTATTTGTTTGGTTTGGGTTTGATTTCTGGCTGGTTTGTTTCTTTGTTTGCAATAAAGTCTGCACATCCACAGTGTAACACAGAGATAATAAATGCTAGGGACATGACCTGGCATGACATGATTTTCTTTAATACTGGCCTGAGTTGCATGTAAGAATATAATTACATGATACATAACCAGCTCCCATCAGTACTCTAGCAGTCTGTGAAGCACTATTTAGGCATGCCTTTCGTGTGACATTTCTACTGTCTACTATATATCACACAGCAAACCCAACATACCAGAAGCATACATATCAATGTCAACAATATGATGATATTGTACAGAAATTTTCACAGTTAATTTAAAAAAATCAAATATAAACAGTCTGTCTGCTTACTAAACTAATTAAAAAATATAAATATAATAAGCCCTGGGTAAGCTTTTGACAGGTCATTAAAACCACAAAATTGAGTCAAGTACAAGGACTAGTTTCAATATATAACTGAGTGGAATGAAATGGTGAGGCCAAAGTTAAATTAATACTGGTTATGTTTGCATTGCTTCTCACCTGATGTCAGTGGCTGAATTTACACTGTGCATTTCTCCAGAGGTAAAGGCCTGGGCAGCTTACTGTGTTAAGTCAAAGCTACTATTCACTGCTGCCTTCTGACTTTTAAATATCTCTTTCCCTGGCAGCTTTACCAGCTGTGTATGTTCCATGCAGTGCATTTTTTAGCACAAGTTTTGATGCAATTTTCAGTTCTCTGAAATTATTTCAGCAATAAATATAAAATCTCCCTGCTCCCAAGTGTGTCCTTTAGAAATAACTTTGGTTAGAAGTGGAGCAGTGCTAAAGTGGAGAAGTGTATCAGCTTAGAGTATTCCAAGCATTTTCCTTGTAGGAAATTCAGACTTGTGCAACGAGGATGCACTATACTGTCATACTGACATCCCCTTTGTTTCACACAAGACCCCTAGAATCGTAGAATCAACGAGGTTGGAAGAGACCTCCAAGATCATCCAGTCCAACTTATCCCCCAGCCCTAGCCAGTCAACTAGACCATGGCACTAAGTGCCTCATCCTGGCTTTTCTTGAACACCTTCAGGGATGGTGACTCCACCACCTCCCTGGGCAGTCCATTCCAATGGCAAATCACTCTCTCTGTCGTGAACTTCCTCCTAACATCCAGCCTGTACTTACCCCGGCACAACTTGAGACTGTGTCCTCTTGTTCTGCTGCTGGTTGTCTGGGAGAAGAGACCAACCCCCACCCTGAAGATACCCATACTGTGTACATCTTAGTTCATACCCCAGCACTTCCCTAGGGCAAATAAAACACTTCACATGGTGTATTAGAAAAGGTGTGGCTTTACAAGGTTAGTTTGGTGCTTGGCTGTAAAATACCATTCTCCTGTTATATTTGAAATGTGAGGAATTCTCCAGTACAACTACAAAAACAAAACAAAAAAAAATGGGTGTACCTGCTATGAATCTTTGTCCTTTTGATCTTCATTTATCAACAGCATAATGAATGTCCTGTATGCCTTTGAATTTTCTGTGGAACTCTCTTTGAGTGTACCTTCAAGAATATTCTCTATATTATCTGGAGAAAAGTGGGTGATGCCGTTGCGAGTGAATATGTTCCTTCCTAGCTTGGTGCAGGTTTCATTTCCTGATGTCTCACATATATCCACTTTTATACAATATCCAAGAACAGTGTGTCATGTAGTTTCAGATGAATTATTTCCAGCGTAGTTTGGCCTGCCTACAAAATGACACAAAGTGCAGTTTTTATCTATCTGGGCTTGAGGGAGCTTGTTTCTTGGTGTTAGGAAAGGAAATGGGATAAAAGCTATGCTCCTTCAGTGAGTGCGCCAAGAGCCCTTATGCTGAGCTAAAAGGATAGGGGAGTATCCCAGCAAGATAACCCAGCAAGAGGTTCCCCAAAGGACACAGAGGTTTCTGCATCAAAGATTATCTGCTTCGGGAGCTCCTCTGCATCAGGCAAGAATGTGAACTTAGCACAGAGCAGTATAGCTCTTGAAGAGGCCACCTAAGGAACTGCTGTGAAGCAGATGAAATGCTGTGAAGGCACATTCTTGTTGCTGATGCCTGCTATGCAAAAGTGCCCCTTAATCAATGTTCCCAGACCAAAAGAGTCAGGACAATTGACATTTGTCCTTGTTGCTGTGGCTCTTAGGATTTGCCTGTGCTTGCATGTGTATGTCCTGCACCAAGCTGTGGCTTGAAAGAAGGGATTCATGCCTGTCTTAGCCTAAGAGTTTACATATAAGTTTATAACTTTGCTGATGGTCTAGAACTGGAAAGGCCTGAGAAAACATAGCGAGTATTAATGCTGCATCCTCCTCATTCTCTATTCTTTCCTGCTGTCTCCTTTTTATCCCTAGCATTAAGTTTTTATCACTTGACTAAAATACTATAAATCAATAAAATAGGGCAGAAAATTGTTTTCTTACATCATTGCACCAACATGCCGCTTGTATAGTCCGAAATGACAATGAAACATCCATCTTTCTGTGGGTAAAAATGCCAGTTCCTAGTGCAACATGCCAAGCTGTATATGGCTAAAAAAAATTTCCAAACCAAACATTAGCTTCTGCTGAGATGAGAAATGTCTCCTTCAGTTTTCTAATGTTTTTGAAGATCAAGAGAAAATTCTCATTCTCTAAACAAAAAATATTATCAATAAATTGCTATTTATATTCTGTCCTAAAAATCTTTTCCTGCTCATTCTTCTTCCTGATGATATTTGCTTGAATCTGATGCCAAGTTCTATAAAGACTTTCTTTTTTTTAATTTTTAAATATACTCACTAGGGGGAATGCTCATAAAATTCAGCCTCAGCCACAATCTGGACTATGGTCTGCCAGGCACCACATAAATAAATCATCAAGTCATTTTGGCATCTTCTGGGCCAGGAGGAATATCTTCAGGATAGATTTAAAGATACATTGTCCTGTAAAGTATGTCCTTTATGGAGAAAACTAAGCAGTAGCTTAAAGGCTATTTCAAATCTCAGATAGCTGCACAATAAAATAGAATGAAAGACTTTATAATTCCAAAATTATGACACTATTAGTTGTCCCTGTTGCTATCTTAGCAGAAATTGAATCAAATATCTGAGAGTAGTATGAGGAGGAGGTAGTGGGGATGCTGATTTTGTGCTAAAATGTCTGCAGAACACACAGAAAGAAGCCATTTGGGATTTTTCTCTTAGCAATCTGAATGCTGAAGCAGGCATAAAGCAGCCAAACATTTCTCAGCTTTGCACTTTCTAAGCCAATCTAAACACTGAGACACAAGACCCCTCCAGCTCCAGGACAGCACACTGAGGTTGGCCTGACAGCATGTTAGCCTGTCAGCTGGAGGCACCTCATCACTCTCCCCCTCCATTACACCCTGCGAAAACAAAGCCTGGGTTAGTTGAAGAGAGCAACAGTCTCCTGCAAAGGCCTCAAGGAGCACCACAAAGGACATGTGCCCAGCAGTCCTTGGTCAGAGCTGAGTCATGGCCATGGGATCTCCATACTGGCCAGGAATGACCTGTGTAGCTGGCTGTGAAATGGAGCTTTGTTCCCAGCTGCTTGCAGGGAGCATCTAAAACAAGGACATGTAAATCAGATAATGATCAAGAGAAAGCAAGCTGTGGCTGGTTTGTTGAGAGGAGACCTTGGGCCACAGTCCTATCTGCCATTCACAGGTCATTGAAATCAGTGGAGTTCTGCGTGCAATTACACCACATGGAATCTGGATAGTTTTACTTGGACTGTGGGAAGTTACTAAACACTGGAAGTTACTAACAACATGGAGGACAATTGCCTCATTTTACAGTTCTGCTAAAATCCCCAACTCATATTAGGTTCATTAACAGGTTCTAAAGTGTCAGTGGTGCCGGAGACCATTAAAGAGGTTCAGGTGGGCGGCAGGGAGAAGTCAGAGAAAAATTAGGATCTACAGCTGAGTTTTGCTGAATATTGCTTCATTCATGAGGACTACAAGCAGACTAGAGGAGTTTGAACTTCCTGAGGTCATTTGGAGGGTGAAACAAATATTTATGGGGGCACAGTAATTGTGCTCATGACAGAACCAGAAAGAGAGTGGCAAATCCAGAATGGTATCCATGTATGTGTTATCAGGAGAAGAGTGAGTTGAAGCTGGACCACTGACTACTTGTCTTAATTAATTTCTGAAATGTAGGAGATCATCTTAGCTGCAAAAAATATAATTTTAGGAATGACTAAATCTTGGGAGCTGTGGCTTGACCCATTGTAAGTAACAATGACCTCCTGGGGGGGAGAAAAACAACCCAAATGAAAACACCCCAAGAAGCTCAAACAAACAAAACTAACAAAAAAAAAAACCCAGCCACTGGTATTAAATGTTTGGGCTTTGGAAGAGTGGCACAAGGTAATTGTTGTATATATTGTGGGCACCGTGTTCTGAACTGAAAAGAGGCACTGAGAAATACATTCTGGGCAGTTACAGGTTAAGGATCATTTACATAAATTAGCAAATTTGCAAATGAATTCATCTAGTGAAAAGTAAGACACGGGACACTGCATTTTAATAATTGACATTCCACATGAAATGCAATGTTCTTGAGGAGGAAATTGAGCTCCAGGTTGCTATTAGAACCAGCGGAGCAGCAAGAGCTGGAAAGAAATGCCATCTCATATTATGCGAGTTGCTGCTCCTGCATAACAACTATCTTCTGTTATGGTAGACTTTATTTTAATAGAACTCCTACTAGGATTTTTACAGAAGAAAAATCTGGTCATCAACAACACTGGTCAGGAAACAAAAATGCAAGAAATCTTTGTGATCTGGTTCTAAGAGCTAGTAATTTATTATGCTCTAAAGTAACCTTCCTTCTTCTGTTTCATCTGGCAGCCACATCTCCTTACTTTTCAGTTATACCTAGTAATTACAAGATTACTCCAAAGTATGCAATGCTGACAGAAAATTATAAATTATCTAATTTTTTTGTTCCTGTCACAAAATAGGTTAAATTGCAAAAATAAAGATAAGTGATCCACTTAGCTGCTTCCTGCTGTCCTGATCAGTTTAAGAACACATTATGTTACAAATATTGTTCTTGATATAAAAGTAATGACTTTCATAAGGTGCTAGTCAGTCATTCAAAGTCACAGTACTTTCATTGTATGCCATAAATACAAATTATATGCTCACAGAGGGCTGAAAGCAAATCTGTCCCTAGTAATGATTCTTAGCACAGTTTAAAGATTAACTTCAAGTGAATGAAATCATTCTCTCAGTGATACACTTTTTTCCCAAGATCAGATAAAATGTGTCATTTCAATGACTGCCAGTAAAATTTCTCCTCTTGTAATATTCCTAAATATTGATGAGGGAGTGTTTGTCCTTAGTTTGAGTACAAGTTTGACATTATCCATAAGGAGTACTGTGGTAAACTTTTGGAACAGAAAAGATAAAGCAACAAGCTACGGCTGCTGGTGTACAGTGTTTGACATTTGGTTATCTCAACATCCTTTCTAATTCTGTTTATATACTATTTATTGCAGCAGCATGCACAAGCAAAGTTCTCTTTCCCTTTGTTTCTCTCTCCTCTTTTGGGAATCTTAGACATTTTAATTCCTGAACAGGATGAGATCTCTCTCTAAATTAGTTAGCTGAACTAAATTTATTTTATCAAATGATTCAGCTGTTTCAAATACAACAAGATTCATGCCTATGATGAGCTTAGACTCTATAAATGGGTAGGCTGACATCCTTTCTCTTCAGTCCTTTGATGCACACTGTGGTACATATACACATATAGGTAGAGCAAGTACATTAACAGATTGCAATGATGTCCCCCCATAAGTGAAGATCACTGCAGTCACTGGTACAGGAATAATTTTCTGTATCTCTCATGTCCTTTGGTATGAGGTCTTTCTGAGAAATATTATCTTGTACTAATTAACAGACTGAATGAAGTCTTTTAACTTCATTCTTCATGACACAAAAATAACTGTCATGTATTAATGAGAATGATCATGTGGTAGAATTATTTTACAATAAAGAAGAAAGAAGACAGCTGTTGGACTTTTTTTTCCAAACTCAGAATATCCTTTCCTTACCAAAGCAGCACTGTAACCTCAGTCAGATAGTCCCCTGCTCTGTACTCTGTGCAGAGCAGCATTAGGCTTTGCAGAACTCCATAGCTTTACCAAACAAGACTTTACCTTTAAGAGTGCGGTAACTGTGAATGCCTTTTCACCGTGTGTCACTGATGGTTCTGAGCATCTTTTCATGTATGCATGATGCAAACTCCTTATATTTTTACATTCTAATAACAAGTGAACAGCATAAATTATCTCTAATTCTTGATTCTGCGAGGAAGCAGCCATCTGGTCTAATACCACTGTGACAGTGATATAGGACTGAACACTCTGTGCTTGGTCTGCTGCACAGAAAAGGACAATAGGACATATTTTAAAATGTCAGGATACATCAGAACCATATTCAGGAAAGTTTGCATTTATGAAAATTGATAGTATTGGAGATATATCATGATGCAGATCTAATCATGGTTGCAGGTATGGTGAATTAAATTAAAACCTGATTTGAATTTTTCTAATTAAAGATGTGTTATTCCTTCTACCCTCACATTTTCTCTTTCAGCAAAAGAAGCTTATTAAACAATTTGCAGGAAAGCTTTGTGATTCAAAGAGTTAAAGCTTTAGCAACATAAACCCTGTCATCCGTGGTAGTTTGTCTGTCTCAGTGCAGTGTTCAGTGGGTATTTGTTTGTATCCCCAAATCGTTGCTGATGTTTGCATAATTGTTATTGTTTGAACTAGATGGCCTGGGTAATGAAGGTGTCCAGCTACTGCAGGGTAGAATGGCATGTAAGCACAGCAGCTTAGCAGAGCTGAGCCCAAAACAGCTCTCTCCTCTGCCTGTGTCTGCTTTCAATGCCTAAAATACATGCACTAAAAATATAAGAAGGACAAAAAAGTGAAGAAATTTTACATATATGGGGATAAGCACACTTTAAAGGCAAGTTAACATGATTTAGATCAAAACCTACTGCAGCTTTGCTGTAGTGCCATTATGTAAGTAGTTTGTGTATATAACTTCTCTTGTTTAATTTTTTTCTAATTACACCAAATATTTTTCAAGACTTCAAGACATTGGGAACTTAAGAGTATCATTTATAGGTGGCACATGGGATGTGTTTTTATCCTTAGTCACAATGACTTTAAGAAACTTACTGTATTATTTTAAAGATAAATATGAAATAGTTCTTTTCACAGCGTGAATAGTACTTAACCTACAGAGGTCAGAGAGTTAAATATTGTAATAGGGTTTTTAAAGAGACTTCCTAATTTTATGACCAATAATACAATTTGTAATTTTGCATACTAGGAAGGACCATCAACTTCATACTCCAGGGTGTTAGCTGATCACAAGGATAAGAAACATTCTTCTCATCCCTTTTTGCTGTGTAGGACATTGCATAATTAGCCAGCTGTTTTCTTTGAAGTACCTACCACAGGCACTGGTGAGGGCAGAATTCACCTGAGCTTCAGGGGTGCTTGATCTGAACTGGCTTGATAACTTTTATGTTCACTTGTCTAATTTTAAAATATATATTCTTCAGAACAAAGATGGAGCAATTCTTTTTTCAGTTTTTCATTTTGCTTCTGCTTACAAGTATGCCAGAGGTATACATCATTTGAGTTCATAGAATCATAGAATCAATCAGGTTGGAAGAGACCTCCAAGATCATCCAGTCCAACATATCTCCCAGCCCTGGCCAATCAACTAGACCACGGCACTAAGTGCCTCATCCAGTCTTTTTTAAACACCTCCAGTGACGGGCTGTGCTCCAGGCCCCTCACCAGCTTCGTCACCCTTCTCTGGACACGTTCCAGTATCTCAACATCTCTCTTGAATTGAGGAGCCCAGAAATGGACACAGGACTCAAGGTGTGGCCTAAGCAGTGTTGAGCACTGAGAAAGAATAACCTCCTCTGTCCTACTGGCCACACTGTTCCTGATCCAGGCCAGGATGCCATTGGCTCTCTTGGCCACGTGGGCACATTGCTTGCTCACGTTCAGCTACTATCTACCAGTACCCCGAGGTCCCTTCCTGCCTGCCTGCTCTCCAGCAGTTCTTTCAGAGGGCAGTCTTTCTATAACTTGTGTTGACGTATTTACTAGTTAGAACTGCCCAGTGCTGTGGCTACCTTTAAGCCTGTGTAGTATAGAGAAATACTACTTGCAGGGCATTATTCTTAAGGATGTTCTATGCCCATTTTTTAAATTCAGGTCATCAAATATCAAGGCATGATTCTCTTGTTCATTCCTTCTTGGCACGTAATCTTCCCAATACCATAATATTCCTTAAGTGCTGGAATGCTTCTTTCAGGGTCACTTTCTTAAAAAGGTAAATGCAGACATAATATTGTTTATGAAGGGGAAAGGAAGATTTGTAATGAAGGGGAAATTAATTAATGCAAAATTATATTTTCCCAAATTAATATTGTTTATTACTTTTGATATTCAGAACTCTTGCCATCCCCAACCACTAATTTTAATACTAATTGGTTCTTCACACGGTCATGGCAACATTATACAGATAATAGCTGTATCTTGAAATAACTTGCAAGAATATATAAACATTAACTGAACTGGAAGAGAAGATTCTTGAGGCTTGTGGTCAATATACTGCTTCCCCACTAGATGGACTCAAGGAGCTCTTTTCTGCTTGTGGCAGAAAGCTATGATGAACTACCTGACTCATGGGGCTAGCTACAGCTTCAGACAGTACCCAAACACTTTCAGGGAACTCTGTCTTGTCAGCCACTGAGACTTGATTCTTCCCAGCCTTCTGTGGAAAGGAGACGGGCAATCTCCTGGTTCCTCTGGACAACCAGTGTATCTCCAGGACTTCTCATCTTGCAGGAGACTTTCAAGTGTAGGCAAAATGTCTTGCGACGTGCAATCTTAGCATAATGTCACACTGGCTATAAAGGCCGATCACATGGAGGCATTTAGAGCCTGTTCCTGACAGTTTTCAGGCAATTCAGCAGAGGTACCTATAGCTTTAGCATAATGCTGCAGAAAGCAATGGCAGAATCACTGCCAGAAAAGGAGAGTAATACCAGCAGGCAACAGCAGGCACAAATACAATGGCAGAGCACATGTCGTGTTTACCTGCATATCTCCTTTTATCAATGTAGCCAAGACTAATGGGCCTCTGGACACAGAATAGCCAATCAGTATGGCAGTTACCCAAGCTTGACCATATCAGGTGAAACCACAGTGGGCTTGCTTTATCCAAATTTGGGAAAAGCATAGGCCTTGCACAAGGCAGGCACAAGCTAAGTGTGTGTACCTTGTTTACCATAGGAGAAAAACATGCCCGGGCAAGCTAGTACATCTGTGAGCCTATTTCTGGCCCATCAGGCCCACCATGACAAGATTATAAACAAAAACAAAGGATAGTGAACTTGGCCCAGGTCCTGCCTTTGCTAGGACAATCTTCTGTGATGGTTCTGCTTCATAGCATCAGATGTGGTCATATGCATAGACATAAGCGAAGAAAGCACACTTTCAGAGGTAAGTGTGGGAAAGTGTGTAAAGCTAGATATGGCATGCCAGATGCCAGAGTAAAAAAGCAGGCTCTGGCTAGAATATTACATTCATGTGAAGGAAGAGGGAAGATTTTGTGTGTCAGAAATGGAAACAGCCAGCACCTGCATAAGTACTTCCTTTCTATATGTTTCTTTCTTTCTGTAAGTTTCCTCCCCTGTACTCAGCACTGGTCAGGCCACACCTTGAGTACTGTGTCCAATTCTGGGCTCCTCAATTCAAGAGAGATGTTGAGAGACTGGAAAGTGTCCAGAGAAGGGCAACGAAGCTGGTAAGAGGCCTGGAACACAGCCCTGTGAGGAGAGGCTGAGGGAGCTGGGGTTGTTTAGCCTGGAGAAGAAGAGGCTCAGAGGCTCAGTCTACAACTACCAGAAGGGAAGCTGTAGCCAGATGGGGTTTGGTCTCTTCTCCCAGGCAACCAGCAATAGAACAAGGGGACACGGTATCAAGTTGTGCCAGGGTAGGTCTAGGCTGAATGTTAGGAGGAAGTTCTTCCCAGAGAGAGTGATTGGCATTGGAATGGGCTGCCCAGGGAGGTGGTGGAGTTGCTGTCTCTGGAGGTGTTCATGCAAAGCCTGGCTGAGGTACTTAGTGCCATGGTCTAGTTGACTGGATAGACCTGGCTGATAGGTTGGACTGGATGATCTTTGGAGGTCTCTTCCAACCTGGTTGAATCTATGATTCTATGATAAGTAATTAGAGGTTTTCCAAAGCTGGATGGGAAATTAACTGATTTTTCTTTACTTAAAACTTTTTATCAGAGTATGAAGAAGTAAAAAAGGGAATGTTAGCTTACAATCATAATAAAGCTTTTGCAGATACTTCTTTTTCCCTGTTAACTTTCAGAGCGATCATGTGAATGGCAAAGTTTCCAAAGACAATTTCCTTGTGATTTTCCTTCTGTTACAATTCCAACCAGTTCTGATCTTCTAAATTCACACAGCCAGTAAGAAAGCTTATGAATTCAGTTAATTTCTTATTTGTGTCAAGAAACAAAATCACTAGTCTTCCTCTTTTGCTGCTCTGGTCAAATCTCTTAGGATCTGTGAAATCCTAAGCTTCAGTCACTTAAGATACTATTTTGGAAGACAGAACTAGACAGAAATTGGATGAGAGCTTCTCTCTCTGTGTATATTTTGGATACCAACATCAGTGTCCTGTGTGCATATTTTGAAATCAAATTTAGAAAAGTCTCTGGGTTTTGTGCTTCTTCTCTTCTCCCATATTTTATACAACTACCCTCTGTGACTTGTCAGTGCACTCAAAGTTATGCCTGAGCTCTTCTGCGTCATTATTGCTACAAAGAGCCATAGGCAAAGCCATAATCCCCTTTCGGTGCTGCCTCTGCCACTTTCTGACTACCTTGTCAGAAACAGAATCAAACTATGTCTAGACCAAGACCCTCCAACATCTGTTAATCAGACTCAGGAAATGCTAATGAGATGAGAGTTTACAACTGAAGTACTGCTAACACATTGCTGTGTAACCAAGAGGGAGCTGTGTTATTTGTCATCTTCTCTGAACTCTTCTCCATCTGCCTAGAAGTTGCATGTGTTCTTTAGCACAAGTTCATGGGTAATAATGAACTGAAAACTGGCAGTCCTTTGTCTGGACAGTGCAAAGTATTTTATGTGTCCTATTAATTAGTTTTTCTAGAGCTTTCTTGCAGAAACTCAAAGCATGTCCTGTACAAATAATATTGTTAATTTGTGAAATCTGTGTATTATAGAGGGATTGTCAGTTTCTCTTTCAAAAGCCACTACTGTTGTACTTAGAGTACTCATTCTCAAGTATTATTTCTGTCTTAGAAACACAACTGAACAAAACAGAGAGAGAGAAAAAAAGAAAGAAGAAAGGAATGAAGAAAGGAAGAAAAGGAAAGGAAAGAGAGAGAAAGAGAAAGAGAAAGAGAAAGAGAAAGAGAAAGAGAAAGAGAAAGAGAAAGAGAAAGAGAAAGAGAAAGAGAAAGAGAAAGAGAAAGAGAAAGAGAAAGAAGAAGAAGAAAAAGAAAAAAGAAAAAGAAAAAAGAAAAGGAAGGAAGGAAGGAAGGAAGGAAGGAAGGAAGGAAGGAAGGAAGGAAGGAAGGAAGGAAGGAAGGAAGGAAGGAAGGAAGGAAGGAAGGAAGGAAGGAAGGAAAGAAAGAAAGAAAGAAAGAAGAAAGAAAGAAAGAAAGAAAGAAAGAAAGAAAGAAAGAAAGAAAGAAAGAAAGAAAGAAAGAAAGAAAGAAAGAAAGAAAGAAAGAAAGAAAGAAAGAAAGAAAGAAAGAAAGGAAATGAGAAGGAAGAAAGGAAATGAGAAGGAAGGAATTTGGAAGGAATTTAGAAGGAAAGATGAGGGAAAAGAGCAAACAAACAAATAAACAATCAGGCAAACAAATGAAGACAGTTCCAGTATACTTTCTGGTCCAGTTTTCAGTAAAGGACTTAGAATACCATCAGAAGCACGTGGAGGATAATTACTTAAGAACAAGCCAGAAGACTGTGAAATGTTGTGGCACCTAAGCAGGACAACTATGAAGAAAGGTAGGTGAGCATTTACTGCTATGATTCCTATTTCACTTTAAAAGATTGAAAATGGTGACGGTTTTGAATCAGAAATACAAATGACACATTTTTCCGTGCTACTCTGATGTCCTGCTAGCAAGTGTTTTCTGGTCAATCAGTCAGTCACTCAAGTAGTCAAAATCTTTAACCACATAAAAATCTATTGAGAATAAGTTTTATTTACAATGATGATCTGGCCAAGAAAGCTCACAAACAGCAGTATGTAACATCACTTACAGACATACAATCACTATTGTATATTACTGGAATGCTCCCAAACATATCACCAGACATAAATCAATTATATAAAATACCACAAACATCAAATAAACCAATAAAAAGAGGGAAGGTCATAACACCACCAGACATGTCATGAATAACCGCCACAAACATCAGCCAGTGATTCATCCACAGTATGAATAAAACCCCAAAAGATATACAAGCAATTTCTGTTAGATCCTTTTGTGTTCTGTTAAAATGTGCTACTGTCTTCTTATGTTGTCTATTTTACAACATTACTTCTATTTATATTGCAATAAGGGCATCAATTATTTTGCAAGTTTGTTTTACTTAAAATTAGGGGGCTGAGGGTGGGTGTTTGTTATAGAAGTGTGTATTCTAGCATGTATATTTTGCGTAATTCATTGCATATATTTCCACACTTGCTTATAATTGCTAATACTTCACACTCAGTAATATAATTCACAACATTATTATGGTTCAGAAATCTGACTTAGATCACAATGGGAGGCATAGTTTGGTATCGTTGTCACTGTGTGTGTGTCCCCTCCACTCCTGCTCTGGATTATGAACATAATTCAAAAACCACTAAGATGTGAAGAACACAACCACCAGGTTGTAGCCAACATCTCTTAGCATCTGCATCACTATTTGTATATTAGCAACAAAGTGCACATATAAAACCGTCATTAAACCTGATCTTTAGAGAACTGGGATATTATACACATAACAACATATCTGTAATGATATCAGATGATGACTGCAATCAACCCATCTTCAAATGCTAGATCATGGATGTCTTAGTGTGTATATCTGTGTGTCTTATTCCCAGAAATCCATGTTAAATTCCTACCAGTCTAGAGCATTCCTATTCCTCTTTAATAACAACTAGCTTACACATTTATTTATTTGCAAGGGCCACAAGAGTTCAGTCTTCACAAATTCAGGTTTATTTGATAGTGTTTGAAATATGGTTTCCTGGTTGCAGTCAAAGCAGCTATCCAATCTGTTTAATGAAATGTTATTAAATAAATAATATAGAATATATTAAGTTCCACCCTCTGCTTAGTACTCCCAATTATTCAACATTAATATAATGTAAATATACATTACCTTCAAGCAAACTCGACAGAAAATTAGATAGGATATCTCATCAGATTCTGTTCTATCAGTAACACACAGCTTACAGGGTGGTGATGATATTGTCCTCCATTTATACCCCCGTAGTGTTCAGCTGGTGAGACATCAGGAAGACAAACCTGTCTGGTAACTTGGAAACAAAAGCATTTTATTGCTGGAAATGAGATTTGCATTTAAAATTCCTTTATAGCTAAATTGAACATAATTGAAAGGAGAAAGTGGGTGAAAACATTGAGTGTTATGTATATATATATATATATATATATATATATATATATATATATGTCCTTTTCCAGTCATGAAGCTTACTCTGAAATTCAGAATAAATAGATCATACAGACTCTCATCTAGATCCCTTCCTTTTAAACTGATTATATTGGCTGAAAATCAGGCTGCCATCATTTCAGATTAGTCATTTCTGCTTCATTGATAACATATGCACTTAGCAGCAAGTTCTGCACGTTTAAAAAACAGAAGAGCAACCCTTCTACGCATACATTTTCAGATACAGACCCAGCTAGTATATGGCAATGATAAGCAATTTGTTTTGCAGCATGTCACATAATTCTTTTTTTTTTTTTACACCCAATATCTATGATTAAGAAATGTAATACATGCTAAGAAAGTCTTAGATAATTTACACGATGCATTAAAGTGTTTTGCATGAGAATATAGTATGATGCAGACAGCACAAGAATTATGTCTTTCATTAAAAGGTTTGCAACTCAGTGTGCTATGATATAACCATAGCAGTTTTTCTGTCTCAGTGAAGGTTTTTTATTTTAAACACTGCCTTGAAAACCAAGGGATACATATGCAATAGCACTACTTTGGCTATATGTTTTAACTTAATATCACGTCTTCGTAATTACACACTGTCAGTTTACCTGCTTTCCCAGGGTTATGGGTGAACAGCGATGCTGTCACTGTTCTTCATCTCTCTGAATCTTGATGTAAGCAGTAAAATAAGATGGCATTTTTCCATTATTTAATGTCCTTTTTCAAGAAAAAAAAGTCCTAGTTCAAAGCTATTTGAAGCAGTTCATCAAGAATGATATGCATTAAGGTCAGGATTAAAAGAAAACCAATTACATGGAAGAAATATGATTCCCCCCCCCCCCCCCCCCCCCCCCCCAGATCCTTTATGTCTATTTGCTCCCTTATTTAGAAAGCAGCAAAAGACAACTTTCAGGGTTGTAGAGTAGCCTTTGGAGGAGTTCAGCATTTGTGTTACCAGAAGGGTTTAAGCAGGGAAGAGGGATGGTGTACTTGGCAGGAAGGTTTGTGTTTGGAGCAAAATCTGGTGATTGCTGAACATGCTTTGCACTATGTTAAAAAATGCTTTAGGTGTAGACTAACAGTTTGCAAGCTTCTCCAGCTTGGAGTAATCTCCAAATGTGGTAATGTCCCTGTAGGCTGTTCTGCACCCTATTCATATCTTCATGGTGTTGCTGACAGAATAAAAGACTCAGGTCTAAGCTGATGCAGCATTTTGATGCTGTCTGACTATAAGAATGATTTACAAGGCAGAAAAGGTTTCATCTCTTTGCTCTTCACGGCCTATTTTGGAGGCCATACAAACCATGCTTACAGCATTGCAGAGGTCTTCTCACTCCCCCATGTCAAAAATCTGCTGCTATATTTTCAGGGAGAAAAACAAACAGAAACAAACCAAAACAAAAGAGGATTATACTTATTTGTAACATCCAGGGATCATAATTGACATTTTTATTGAGCCTTTATCTCAGCATGTAGGTCAGCACAATTGATTGTTTTCTCACACCATTCCCAGCACCATCTGGGTCTAAATATCTACAATACCAAGGAGTAAGTAGAGATATTTTATTCCCTGCTCAATGCACTATTACTATTGTTTAGCTTGTGGTGCTTTAAACATAAAATATATTTGAACTTCTGGTGTAGATAAGAATGATAAAATCCAGCTAAGAATGACTACAAGCTAAAATGTAGGATATTGAGTTTCACTTAATAATAATTAATATTGGCTGCTGTAAAAGCCATTTTAGCTAAGTGGTAAAAAAGACTGCAATATTTAGCTCTTAAACATAGCTCATCTGTTTTGCTGTTTCTGACTAATATAACACACAGACTTAATAAATCCAAGGAGTTTGGTGAAATTTGTCAAGCTGTATTTAAAAACAAATTGAGGATGCAGTAAATCTTTGGTTATTTGGCCGGAGCTTATTTGTACTTTGTTGCAGAAGAATAATAATATTCTACTGTGAGTACAAAGCTGCCAACAGTGAGAATCTGTATGTCACAGAATCACAGAATGGTGGGGGTTGGAAGAGACCTTATGGGATCATCTACTCCAATGCCACTTTTAAAGCAGGTTAGCTTAGATCAAGTTGCACAGGAATACATCCAGATGGGTTTTGAAAGTCTCCAGAGTAGGAGACTCCACAATCTCTCCAGGCAGCTGGTTCCAGTGATGCAGAAATTTTTCCTTATGTTGGTTGGAACTTACAGTGTTCTAATTTGTGCCTATTAACCCTTGTTCTATCAGTGGGACCCATTGAAAAGAGCCTGGCCCTAGCCTCTTGACACTCACTCTTTAGATATTTATATGCATTTATAAGATCTTCTTTCCATCTTCTCTTTTCCAGGCTGAATAATCCCAGGTCACTCAGCCTTTCCATGTGAAAGAGATGCTGTAGTCCCCTAATCATTTTTGTAGCCCTTCACTGGACTCTATCCAGTACTTTTCTGTCTTTCTTAAACTGAGGAGCCCAGAACTGGACACACTGCTCCCACTGTAGCCCCATTAAGACAGAGTAGAAGGGGAGGAGAACTTCCCTTGACCTGCTGTCCACACGCTTCTTAATGCTCGCCAGGACACCATTGGCTTTCTTGGACAAAAGAGCACATTGCTGGCTTCTGGTTAACTTGCTCACTGGGACTCCCAAGTGCTTCTCCATGGAGCTTATTTCTAGCAGGTCAGCCCTGAACCCTACACTTGCACTTATTAAACTTCACAAGATTTCACTCTGCCGGACTCTTCAGCCCGTCCAGGTCTCACTGGATGGCATCACAGACTTCTGGTGTCTCATTCACTCCTCACAGTTTTGTATCATCAGCAAACTCATGGAGGGTACATTCTACATCTTCATCCAGGTCATTGATGAAGATGATGAACAAGACTGGGCCCAGTACTGACCCCTGGGGAACACCACTAGCTATAGGCCTCCACCCTCTGTGCTCTGTTATTCAGCCACTTCTCAATCAGCCTCACTGTCCACTCATTTCACCCACACTTCCTAAGCTTACCTATGAGGCTGCTAGGGGGGACAGTGTTAAAAGGCTTGCTGAAGTTGAGATAGCCAACACTGCCCTGCTGTCATTTACCCAGCTAGTCACACCATCATAGAATGCTATCAGATTGGTGAGTCCATGCTAACCACTCCTGATAATCTTTTCTTTCACATGCAGAGATGATCCCCAGAACAAGCTATTCCATCACCTTTCCAGTGATGGAATTGAGGCTGACCTAGAGGTTGCTTCATGCCCTTTTTGAAGGGATTCCAAGATGCCAACATGCCCTTTGCCTGCCTAGATCTTGTTTAGAAGGACACGAGAACTCAGAGCAGCTTGTCCTGCACTGACTATTCACTTTAGAGAAGTTGTATTTCTTTTGCATTCTCCTTCCCATATGCTGCCAGGTTGGAGCCACAGCCCATAAGACTTGGGCAGCAAAGAGAGTAGAAGAAAAAAACACATGCAATGGAGTGTGCTCAGATTAATGATATCAATATGCAGATTCTTGACTACTGTAATGGTTTTTAAGGATGTGGATAGCTGGATTGAGAGCACTCAGTTCACTGATACCATGCATCAAGGCACCAACTGTGTAGTGCTTTTGTCTCTTCTTGCTAACTGAGCTGAATTCCAGACTCATGTATGAGGTCTATGGCTCTCACTTGTTGTCTAGTTAATAATTTGTTGCATGAATTACAAACCCTCTCCCAAATGCTCAGGAGATCTGAAAAAGTGAGAGCGACACTGGCTCACCTTTTGAAAGCATGGTACATTGAACTATGAATTAAAACTGTTATTGTGGTAAGTGGTGTGTCCCAGGGGCAGGAGAACTGACATCAGGCTGTTGTTGCTATGCAAGGAATGGCCTTGTGGAAATGTATTTATTTAATATCCAATTAGCTCAGATGAATGGTAGCCAATCTTTAATCTAGTTAATCCTTCTTCAGCTCATTTGGATCAGCTGATACTCCACCTGAAGTGATTCTCCCAAGACTAGGGCTCCAGACCAGGGCTACATCTGAAATTACTGATCAAAAATCAGGGATTATAATTAAGGTCAACAAAAAGAAAATTCCCCATGGATCTAAAGCCACAAAAATGATTAAGGAATTTGAACATCTTCCTTATGAGGAGAAACTGAGGGAGCTGGGGCTTTTTTGCTTGGAGAGGAGGAGACTAAGGGGTGACCTCATTCACGTTTAGAAATATGTAAGGGGTGATGCCAGTGACAGGACAAGGGGCAATGGGTGGAAGTTGAGGCATAGGAGGTTCCATGTGAACCTGAGGAGGAATTTTTTCACTGTGAGGGTGACAGAACACTGGAACCAGCTGCCCAAGGAGGTTGTGAAGTCTCCCTCTCTAGAGATATTCAAGAACCATCTGGATGTGTTCCAGCATGATCTGCTCTAGGTGATCCTGCTCTGGCAGGGGAGGCTGGACCAGATGATCTTTTCAGATCTCTTCCAGCCCCTGACATTCTATGATTTTATGATCTTCCTGGGTTAGTCTCTGCTGCACAGTGTCTTGGCAATGCCATGTATCATGCTCTGAAGCAACTTTGCATGTGGTCAACTCTGATGTGCTGTGACCTCCAGCACCAGATATTCCTCACTGTAAAAGTCACTGACAGATGGATTTGGAATGTTTGAAGTCCTACACATTACTAACCACTCCAACAGCCTCTAGGCAAAATTAACCATTCAGAAGGGACAGCCAAATTTATTGAAAACTTCTACTTTAAATCAACAGCTGTGAAATAGAGGTTGTGGAGCTTGTTTATCTCAAAGATTACAACAATTCAGAAGAAAAGTGAGGGTGAGAACAACCCAAAGACTATCTCAGGGTTACTAGCCTGCATCCTAAAGGCCTAAAATATTACATTTCTCTCTTAACATCTCTTCTTTCCTGGTTTAAAGACTTACATCTTCAAGAGATATTTCTCCAAGAGATGTTTATCCATAAGCAGCCATCTTCCATTAAAAAGCTGCACATGTTCTTATAATGTAATATAGATGTACACTGAAAACACCTGCCCTGTGGAAAAATTGTAATGATGTGACACTTCATGTGAAAAAAAAATAATGAAGTGCCACTCAAATTACACCAGAAGTTAGGATCTTCTGTGTGTAGCATCAATGACATGGTATTTACATCCTTTGGAAAACGTTCCATACAATTAAAATATGAAATGGTAGAGATGTTCTTTCTTATCCCAATTAACAGAAAGTAACACAAAGTGCACAGATACCCCCGCCTGCAGAAGCTTATTACCTCTGCCTAGTGCCAGTAACACCCACACAGTTCAATTCATATTGCAAGTGGTTTTCTCCCTAAAGCTGCAGATCATTATGAAATGTCAGACTTCCTGCTGGTGCCTTGAGATGGGAACCAGTTGCAGAGACGTATTCCACTTTCTGGAATAAGTAATACAGCTAGCCTAGCTTACAGCAGTACTACCAGAAGTGTTTGCTTTTATTTACTAGGCATTAGTCACTAAGTTCACCAAAACTCAGTTTCAGTCATCAGTGAAATGCTGAAGAGTTGAAGATCAAGTGAAAAGCAACAGCCTTTCTAGGATTTCCAAGTTAGTATGTTAGTTGGGTGGACTGTATCAAATCATATTCTAATTTAAAATAATGTAGCTCAAAGCAACTCAATTTTTTAGTGTTGTATATTCTCATTCAGCTGCTGTAGAGATGCCATTGTCACTGCGTGGCAGTTAGGTACTCAGTAACAGTTTTGCTTTGTACTTCTCTTCATTGCCGTCAAGATTCCATTCATGAAAAACCGTAGAAGAGTATAAAGCCACTAGATACACTGAGGCTCCACAGCTTTCAGTTATCCTTGCTTATATAAGTAGAAAAACTATTTTTAAGCATCAGAAAAACCAGTATACTGTCTCAAGACCTGAGCATTACATCTTCAAGGAGTAGTTAGTGACAGCACTGAAGGACACAGGAAGGTCTGTTGTTTTGTTACAAGAACAACTCTTGAAAATTAGTTGCAGTACCGCCTCATGCCATGATAAAAGAAAAAAAAGGGATCTCTTTCTGATGGTTAGCAATATGTCTTGGATTGTGAGTTCTGTCCTCTGAGATCTTGAAGGTTCTTAAGGCCTCTTCGTGTAGTTGGGTAGCTTGAAAACTGGAACAAAATAGATCGGTTAATATAATAGTTCTACCCCTCAGCTTTGCAACATAAATTTGTATATCCAAGAAGAGACTTAGACCTCCAAGGACCTCAAACTATGCTGTTAGAATTTGGTCCCCTATTTACAGGGAGGCCGTTTTCATTGTTTCAGGAATGAATAAGATGGTCTGTACAAATATATATATTTTAGCAATTCTTATTGTTGAGATTTAAATTCACATAAAGAGGGGCAGAGAAAGACCATGTTAGCAACCTTTTCCAATGTGGGCACTGAATGTAGCTGTGTAATTGCACATAATGTGTTTATGCATAATATGTGATTATGCATCGGGAGGTTGGACCTAGATGATCCTTGTGGTGCCTTCCAACCCTGACTGATTCTGTGATTCTGATTTTGTGAAACACAACTCTCCTAAAGGCAGGGGGAGTCTCTGACATCAATAACCTGATGATTGCTGTAGCAGAAATTATGTGATTTTTAAAGATTTGTTTCAAAACCAAATAATTTCTACTTTTGGAACATTTTGCTTCTATTTCCAATACTATCCATATTGCCATATGAAGTGAGAAAGGATCATATGCAGTATTGAAGCCCTACAATAGGGGCTACATCTTAGAACTGCAAGCTCAAATTAACACCTCGTGGAAACTAAGGAAAGTACGGTACTAATAACTAGCCCAGTAGTTCCTGCCTGTTGGCTGAGGAATGCGCCCTTAGACTGCTGAGGCTGAATTCACATTATTCTATTACTGCAGAAATAAAATTCCACAATAAAGTCTTGCATCCACTAAGATGGGTAGTCAAATTCCCATAAAGTTCAACAGAGTTAAGGATTTATCCAGATACTTAATCTCCAAATGGGAGTTTAACTGTAGTCTCTGACACCATCTACAAAGAAAAGTACCTCGGTGTGTGATCTATACTTTTGTGCCATATACTTATAACTTTTATGCAAAACATACTGATCATAATTGAAATATGTTCTTTCATAAATTGATTTTACCTCACTACCATTTATGGATCTGTTTCAGCAGCAATGCCCAGACCCATTATTAAATGAACAATCTCTAGCCACCCTGTAATAAATTTTACACATTTCTAATCTTTTAACATTTATGACACTGCTATCTTTAATTTGGAGAAAACCAAGGTTTGCCCATATTTTAAAATAACATGGGTAATTTACTAAATGTATAGAATGAACGATGCTTATTGTTAAGATTTACATTTACTTAAAGAAGGGCAAAGAAAAGACTCTATTTTATGTTAGCCTCTTTTTGCCAATGATATTACAGAGTACTGAATGGAATGATCATACATAAACATGGTCATTCCAGAAGGGGCTGATTGCCTTAGGATCAGCTCTTACTAGTGAAATTATAGAAGCTGATACAGCCAACAGTATCCAAAAGAATTGCAACTTTATCAGACTGCTCTCAAGTTAAGTGCTGTCATTGCCTGAATCTGGAGATAAATTGCATTGATCATGTAGGTTACAGAACCCCTATCACTATCAAAGGCAAGACATTATAGTTTGACAGCGGTGTCTCCACTGTCAACTTCTGGAAGTTTTGAAACTGCACTATATTGAATGGCTCATTTAATAACTGCTCATAAATTAAACAAGCACCAAAATTATTCCTAGTGACTTTAAATGCTTGGGAGAATTTTTAGAACACTTACTTCTTAGAGACACTTCAAACTAGGCAAAAGTTTGAACTCTGCTTATTGCAGTAGCCTGGGCCACTGTTACTTCAAATTAATGAATTGGTGAATGTGCACTTAGAAGACACTACCAGGCTCATCTTTTAGAAACATCCACTTGCATGGGAGGGTAACAGGCTGCATATGTCATAATGAGCTAATAGGAGTTACAGAGGAGTTTCCACAAGCTGTGTAGCAACCTTGGCTTCTAAACTGTCGGGAGTTTTTCATAGTATAGCAAGATTCTGATCCTATATCTTTGCCGTGAGTGTTTTAGCAATGCCAAAAGGCACTGAGGTTGAACCAGCAGTTCTAATATTTAATTTGAATGGGATATCAGCTGGCTGTCACTCTGGATGCTGCTATGCACAGGTAAAAGGTTATGTGAGAGTACTTTATTAATTTTAAACAAAAGGTCGAATTGACAGTAAAGGCAAATCCATCCCAGGGGTCAGACAGGTAATCTCCTTAAGTCTTAGGGAAACCTTTTGTCACCCTTTCTGATGTGAGCAGCAGACTGTTATGTGCCCAAATCTCTGGCTGGAAATTGACTCTGCATAAAAATCCAATATGCAGTTCCTTTTTCTTCTAGTGCCTAAGAAACAGGAAAAGCTGCATATTTTGACACAGCTTTCCTCCACTCCCTTTTTTAATTGACTCTGCTCCAAGTCTTAAGAAATGTGTGCCTTGGTTCTTGGCCCCATCTTAGTTAGCTTCAATGAGGAGAGCTAGGAATTCAAAATAAAGTGTCTCATAGGTTATGTCTGCTAACAAATTTCCACTAATTGACATCAAACTGGTTAATTTCCATATAATAAGTGTTGATTGATTCAAGGGCTTGACTCAACTGGCCAAGACTGTCCTTACAATGATCACTTATGGGCTACTTTTTTGGAACACAGTGGAATATTTAACGTCTTGCCAGATTTCAGGATGCTGGGAGTTGGAACAATGTTTTTAATCTTGGCTACTAATTACGTGGCAAAGGTATAAACTGGGCTTTGCAAATCATTATTTCCATTAGAAAGGTGTTGGAAGCAATTCCGCTGAGGGCTCCCCTCCTATTTATGCAGCTGTTATTCCCACGAGAGGAGGCCATTGCAGTCGTGGCTGAAACATGGGCTTCTGTTCTGTTTCCACAGCACTTGGAAGAAAAACAAAACAGGACTAATGAAAAACACACACGGGAAATGCTTTATTATTTCATCATCCTCACCTACTGAGATCTGGCACCACTCTGTGTTTAGGAAGAACTTCTCCCGCCCTCTCTCTCTCGCACACACTGTGGTTGTATAAGGCTGACACTCTGTCATTTCCTGTCAGATCATTTCAGAGGAATTTGCTCTTATTTCCTCCCAGCCTCATCCCCTCCTCCTGGCCTCAGCCTTGGCTACATGCCGCAGCAGCCATGCTGTGTTTACTTAACTGCATGGAGTGCTGGGTTGCCGTAGCTAGAAATGCGGGGGCAACCCTCACACACGCACGTCTTGAGCTCGCTCACACGAGTTCACATTCACGCTCAAGAAACACACAACAGTTCTTTACTGAGGAAAGCAAACAAGAGCTAAAGCCAAACCTTATGCAGGGCCTTTGTAGACTGTAGATGGGTGAACTCTAAACTGTTTCACTAAATGTGGGCAAAAATAAAAGATTGGGGGGGGGCACAAGTCTCTAAGTAAATTTTACTTGGAAGATGCATTTTTGCTCATTTCACATGTTCAAAGTATGTTCTGAAGTTACCTATGTCTTGTGGGATTTGTAATACATGACTACCAGTTTATCTGACATTCAAATGATGTTAGGAATAGCCAAATGTGCCGAGCTCCACTGTATGGTCCTACAGCACTGCAAATATATACATGGCTACTACTATTAGTTCTCCTACTTTGGCATACCTGTAGCAGACTGGATAAATGAGCTAAAATGCCCTTACCTTATAAATGGCATTAAGCCATTTTAGCACCCAACAATGGTGTGAAAATAAACCATGCAGAAACAGGACATTTATACTTGAATGATGTGTGAGCCTTTCAGTGGGTAAAGTGGTCACAGTTCATTGTTTTTAAAAAAGTAGTCTTAAGTCACTAATAATCACCACACCAAGATTTATGGCAATGGAGAAAAAGAACTGAGTAAACTATCTGACTGAGAAGTCATTTCTTCCTTGCCTGGCAGCACAGGATTTGTTAAGCACAGTTAGGAGAAGGCTAATTAAAATATTTTTGCCAGAACTCAGAGAGATTGCTAAATCCAGCACAAGCTCAGTGCTCTTGATGTGGAATGACAACTTGTTTCCTAATATAAACTCAAAGTTTATACAGAAAATTAGAAGTCAGAGACAGAAATATCTCCTTCTGACATAGCTGTAATGATAACCATTATTTTGAGTAGCAGTCATAAAATAAATCATAGTTGACATTTTATGACAACATTTACATTTTATTTAATATTATTGCTGATATTTATTTAATTTAAAGCTAATGGGCTATCTGCCAGGCCAGAGCAGGAATGAATAATTTCCATTCCACTTACGATAGACTTTTCTCATCCAGAATACTGTCAGAGTTTATAGCAAAATCGTGCAATCTCAAGCTATATAAGAGATTCTTCACTCTCATTAGCTGGAATTAATATTTAATCCATATCCCTTTGTAACCTGGTACAAAATCAGGCAAGCAACTGCAGTTTTTAAGTTTATGATTATTTTTTTCTGGGTTCCATTGTACAGAGAAACAAGAAAATAGCAGGATTTATTTCTGGATGTGTTCAAGCAAAGCCTGGATGAGGCACTTAGTGCCATGGTCTAGTTGACTGGATAGGGCTGGGTGTTAGGTTGGACTGGATGATCTTGGAGGTCTCTTCCAACCTGGTTGATTCTATGATTCTATGATTTCCATTTACTGAATAGCCACAATACTGAGCTTTAAACTCTAACATCAGCACAACTTCTAGAATTGTTCAGTTTCTAAACCTGTGAAATGAGAGATAAAAAAACCCACTTCCTTAATCCCCAAGCTAAAATTAACTCACAGTATTAGAAAGTGTGCCCACATGTCTGGAAATGTGCTATTAATTTTGCAGAGTAGCTATGCCAGGTAGGCACAGGTCTTTCTTTAGCAAATCAGTCTCTCAGATAAGATACTTTAATTTTCCTGAGTAATCATGGCAGAATTATCAGCATATTTTCTGTATTTCCCCCTATTGGAATCATAGGGGGAGGGGGGGAGGTGCGTGGCTAAGTCAGAAGTACTTTGATGTACACTTATAAGTTTGTTTATATATACATCACTCTCTATATATATTTATCTCACAAGATATATATACATATAAAACCCAGGAGATATAGATAGAGATAGAGATATCACTATATATATCACTATATACTTTCAGCTTTCTTGAGTTTCTTTATGTGATGGAGCATTGGATAAGGCTTCCCTGAAAGGTTGTGGAGTCTTCTCTGCAAAGCTTCCAAACCTGCTTGGATTCATTCCTATGTGACCTGCCCTAAGTGGTCCTGCTTTGCAGGGGGATTGGACTCAATGATCTTTGGAAGTCCCTTCCAAAAACTAGCATTCTATGATTCTATAATGACTGACAAAGCCATAGGTAACCTCAGTGGAGATATTTCAAACCAAATGTAACATTTAGTTATATTTACATTGAGTTCTGATTTTTTTGTTTGGGTTTTTTGTGAGGTTTTGCTTGTTTGTTTTGTTTTTAAGAGAAAGCCTAAGGGATGCATGAGTAGCTTGTTCTCCATAGTAATATAGTCTGGAGCATTTATCACAAATGCTAATATCTCATTTGAACATGATCCTGATCACAGCTACCAAAAATAACGACTTTTTAAATTTTACTCATTATTTAAATTTACTGAGGAATTCTTTTTAACTCTGGTGAGTTTCCTATATCGAATTTCCCATAAGTATTCATTATGTGTTATTCAAAATCTTAGCTACTTTCTTAGAAGTGGTTGGGCAGGATGCAGTACAAGCCTTGACGTTTTCCAAATTCTTAGAATCATAGAATTGCAGAATCAACCAGGTTGGAAGAGACCTCCAAGATCATCCAGGCCTAGCCAATCAACTAGACCATGGCACTAAGTGCCTCAGCCAGGCTTTTCTTGAACACCTCCAGGGATGACGACTCCACCACCTCCCTGGGCAGACCATTCCAATGGCAAATCACTCTCTCTGTGAAGAGCTTCCTCCTAACATCCAGCCTATACCTCCCCTGGAACAACTTGAGACTGTGTCCCCTTGTTCTATTGCTGGTTGCCTGGCAGAAGAGACCAACCCCCACCTGGCTACAGCTTCCCTTCAGGTAGTTGTAGACAGCAATGAGATCACCCCTGAGCCTCCTCTTCTCCAGGCTAAACAACCCCAGCTCCCTCAGCCTCTGTCATAAACTGCAGGACCTTACTCTCTCCACTTGAAATACTGTTTCTCAGTACAGAGAGACTTGCTGGAGCAATCTGTGAAAAGGAAGAAAAGTGGTCATTGTTGCTGGGAACTGGTCAAAGTGATTACAACACAGAAAATCAGGATGAGTCCACTGTGAGTCCTGTGTAAATCAGGAGTGCTCATGTTTAAAAAATCTGCTCTCAAAGGTCTGCAGGGCTGGAAACTACTTATCTGCAGATTATATAAAACCTAAAAGCCTATTTAATAGCTTTAAGATGCAATATTCTTTCAAATGTCAGCTTTTGGAAAAAGAGAAAATTTGAGGTTTTCCAGATAGAATCAGATCACCAAAACTATAGGAAAGTGGGCAAAAAAGAAAGTGGGGTGGAAACCTAATACTGAAAATCAGTAACAAAGTAGTTTTTAACAAGGGCACTCAGAAAGAAAGAAAAAAGTATTCCGAGGCAATAGCCTGAATCCCAGCCTGGAACTGTAATGACTCTCATTCCTCTGAAGAGCACAGTTAAGATGAAAGTGGATCTACTGCACTTTCTATGGTAATTTGTCACATGGTAGCTTTTTCTATCCTGGGAACTCCAAATGAAACTATTTTGGCAGGAAAAAAAAACTACACGCTTATCATGACAAGCTTTATGACTTATTAACAAGAAACAACAGAATGACTGAGACAGCATCTACAGCAGCAGAAAATTTGGAATATTGCTCTACTGGGAATACTTTTTTGATCTAGTATTTCCAAAGGAAAATTATGAGACAGATGGATGATTTTCCTATCTATTTTGATGTACAGGCTGTAGATGAAATCTGGGATCATAGTGCTGTATTACAAGTATTTCATTATGATTCTAAAAACCTCAGTCAGTATGTATCAGGGCACAAAGTAACTCTACTAGCAATTGTTCACCTAAGGGTGACCTGAAAGTCCAAAATATTTGTCTTCTGAGCTGATATGCAGACATAAGAGAAAACCTAACAGTAAATAGAACTCAAAAGTAGAAATGTTTTTAAGTTGCACACCTTGACAAAGATTTAAAGGAAAGGGAGTGAAAATGCATATTCAGGCAGTAATCAAATTATATCATATGTAGCTGGGAAGAAAATACATAAGATGTTCTCTCCTGCATAAATAATCCCAAACCTATTAAGATTCCTGGGCAATGAATCAATGTGATGACTTTAATAGTACACTTTGAGTCAAATCATCAAGCTGAGCTCTGCCCCATAGACGTGCAGAGATCCTCCTGTAAGCATAATCGTGGCCATCTGGAGGAGGGGTGGACTGTTCCTTTTGTGAATGGCACCAGTGGGAACCATCTATGACTGAAGATGGAGATAACTGTTGGGATGTTCAGGAGCAGCATGCTTATGTGGATGAGATCCCACATACTCTCAGAACATTTTTGTCTGTGTAGTGGGCTTACACACCTCAGGAAAGATACTTACACTCTTAAAGGAAAGATACTTAAAAAGCCATTTTTATAAACCTTAAGGATTTATGGGTGAAGTAATAGAGAATATAGAGCACAAAGCCTAGACTATGAGATTAGTCAGTTCACAGAAGGAAATGTCATCTATACTGCTATCAGTGCTCTTACAGAGACAATGCTCTGTCTAGAGAACCCAAACTCATCTAGAACTTTCTCTCTGACCCATAGGGAGAACTTTAGGAAATATGATAACTTAATGGTAAGTTAAATCAAGCTGTGGCATTCTTGCAAGTGAAAATTCTAGAGTGGTATTTATATTTAAGGATTCTGTAAACACCACCTCACACTTTGGAGGCAGGGTCTCTGAAGCAAGGAGGTGCTTTGAAAATGCTGCACTGTCAAAAGATGAGGCAGGAGCAACCAAGGCTCTAAACAAGGAAAGATAATGCTGTCTAATGAATACTTTTAAGATGAGTGTCCAGAACTTTTTTTTTTTGCCCTTGGTGAAGCCATGTTGGTTGGAGCCAACTGGCTGGAGGGTCAGGCCCAGAGAATGGTGGTGATTGGTGCTATATCCAGTTGGCAGCTGTCACTAGTGGTGTTCCCCAAAGATCAGTGCTGGGCCCAGTCCTACTCAATATCTTTATTGATGATCTGGACCAGGGGATTGAGTTCAGCATCAGTAAGTTTGTGGATGACACCAAGCTAGGAGCAGGTGTTGATCTGTTGGAGGGTAGGAGAGCCCTGCAGAGGGACCTTGACAGGCTGGATGGGTGGGCAGAGGCCAGTGGGATGAGATTTAACAAGGCCAAGTGCAGGGTTCTACACTTTGGCCACAACAACCCCAAGCAGAGCTACAAGCTGGGGACAGAGTGGTGGAGAGCAGCCAGGCAGCAAGGGACCTGGGGGTACAGGTAGATAGTAGCTGAACATGAGCCAGCAGTGTGCCCAGGTGGCCAAGAGAGCCAATGGCATCCTGGCCTGGATCAGGAGCAGTGCGGCCAGCAGGACAAGGGCGGTTATTCTTTCCCTGTACTCAGCATTGGTCAGGCCACACCTTGAGTGCTGTGTCCAGTTCTGGGCTCCTCCATTCAAGAGGAGGGCAATGAGGCTGGTGAGAGGCCTGGAACACAGCCCTATGAGGAGAGGCTGAGGGAGCTGGGGTTGTCTAGCCTGGAGAAGAGGAAGCTCAGGCGTGACCTTATTGCTGTCTACACAGTGTCAAGTTGTTCCAGGGGAGGTATAGGCTGGATGTTAGGAGGAAGTTCTTCCCAGAGAGAGTGATTTGCCATTGGAATGGGCTGCCCAGGGAGGTGGTGGAGTCGCCATCCCTGGAGGTGTTCAAGAAAAGCCTGGATTAGGCACTTAGTGCCATGGTCTACTTGACTGGATAGGGCTGGGTGCTAGGTTGGACCGGATGATCTTGGAGGTCTCTTCCAACCTGGTCGATTCTATGATTGTATTCTATGATTCTAACTCCATTACCTTGCCAGGCACTGAGGCTGACCAGCCTGCAGTTCTCCGGGTCTTGCTTATCTCTGTTTTGAAAATGTGGATTATGTTTCCCCTTGTAAAGTCAGTGGGAACTTCTAAAAATTATTTATTTTGAATATATTTTTTACATGTCTATATTTTTTTATATTTATTTTTATTTGTAAGTGACAGTGTGTAAAATGCCACAAAAGAGAGACACCCTCTTTTGAGAGGCTTCTAAACTAAATATCATTCTTTTTTTCTTCCTGGAATTTGGCCTATTGCCCATTAGTAGCTAAACTGTGATACAGTCCTAGGCATAATGACATACTGTGCCTATTTTCCTCTGAGCAAGATGACTGATGATAATGCTTCTGAAGAGTTTCAGCTGTATTGCATGGGGACAGATACATGAGCAGCTTGCAGGGCCGCGTGTCATTTGGGAAACAAGCACGCATTGAGTAGTTTTCAACATCAGGGTACTTGCGTTAATGACCTGGCTTTTGCCGGTAATATTCACATGTGTACAACTCACCAGGAAATAATTAGGAAAGCAAGATAAAATCTGGATCCCATTGGAGTTAAGAGGAATTTTCCTTTTGCACTAGCAATTTATAATACCTCCATTTTCTTCAATGAGGAGAGGCCAGCTTCTTATTCTAGGTTTGTGCTGCCTAGGTGCAAAACATATCCATGTATTGCAATAACTCTCTTCTGCAAATTCATTACAAATAAACCCCAAAAGAAACTTTATCATGACTGCTATATAGCCTGAAACTTCACATTATTTCTCGAGCTGATTTTATTGCTTTTTTTCAGTTTGATTAATCCTCCTAATTAAAAAATTAAATCTTCATTTTACTGAGAAAAAAAAAAAAAAAACAACCAAAAAAGTAATTTTTATTTTGTCTCATAAATTGGTGGTTTAAATCTAATTCCATATAAATCAAAGAGATTATATCATCATAGGTAATAGAGGTAGGAATTCAGATTTGAGTATTTACAAGAAATTCAGTTACATAATTATCTTTATGTGATATAGTAAACTGCTACTCTTTTGCCTAGTAAAATTTTTAGTGCACACATAAGCAGGTATGTTTCATCCATACCTTTAACAGGGGAAAGTGGTGGATACTTTTAATGTGTTTTACTTCACTGGATTTGAACAGGGTCTTGTTTTTGTGAAATCTGGCTTGAATTCAAGTTAAAACAGTTTGCTTTCTTTTTTTGTCTTCCTGCCCTTAACTATTCCTTTGCAGTGTGAAAATACCACAGCCCATGGTTGATGTCTTCATCACAGTGGAATGCTTTTAAACTTAATGAAGAGTTGCAATAAATCAGTACACTTCATTCTGCTTTCTATCATCAACACATACATACTTTCTTAGGTATTAGTCCCCTCAGAGATTGTTAGAAGTCAATAAAGACACATTAAAAATAATTACTATTTACTTTGAAATAGATTGTACCTGGTATCATAGCTGGTAGCTATCTTGTCTCCAAGAAATCACATTTATGTATTATCTATATATTAATTCCTCAGAAGGAAAAAAAAAATAACTACATAGCTTATGGAATTTAGCCACAGCCATGCTTTAGGATGCTGAAGCATATGCATTGTGTGGGGGCTTTAACTGGATCATGCGTTCAAGCAAGGACTTTATGTCATTCTGTTTGCCTGGCACCTATTACAACACACGTGGGTATTGCAGAACTGTGTAATAGTCATAAAAATACCACGTTGGGTTTTATTTTTCTGATGCTTCTTAGTTCTAGATGTGGTAAAATACTCCAAGGGTAGGGCCTTTCCCCCCTTCAGTTAATTGTATACAATTTTTCACACAGAACTCGCAGCCCTAGCCATGAAGACACTGATAAGTCTGTCTGTCCTGCTAGATCCACAGTCCAGGATCTCATGTCAGCCTCCCAGACCTTGCAGGCCCTGCCCCAGCAATACCATAGTAGGGTCAGTCTCCATCTTCCCATGCACTCCACCAAGCCAGGTCTCCCTACAGGCCCACATCCCAGGACAGCTTCCACCTGTCTCTGACCCAGAGGGATGTCAAATGCTCAGGACTGGGGCTGCTCCAATGCCCCTACTGTTGCTCTGCTCCCTGCACCTGGGATTGGATGGGAGCTATCAGCCTCTGTGGAGTCCTGATTCAGCCAGTCCCACTCATTTTGTGTTCCACCCACACAGCTGTACAAAATGAACCATTTGCAAGTAATTATATTTTGGCATGACAGTGAACCACTGCTCAGGGCTCTGCAGAGCAGTTTGAGAAACACTGCTTTAAAGAAGGACACATCACATCAGGTACAAAAATCATGCACAAAGAGCTTAAATCCATAGTCTGCTGTTTACTTCCCTGAACTTGGAGAACTTTTGATTCAAAATCATAATTTTCCAATTTTCTCTCTATGGCTGTGCAAAACCAAATTAGGTTTCTCTGTCATTTTCTTAGCTGCAGTCTTTGTAAAAAATGAGAGATGGGTCTGCTAGGAGCAGGGAGCCGGGAAAGTGCTTCTGCACAGTTTTGATAATATTGAAAAGGCTTTGGTCATTTTCTGGGCAAACATGCAAGTCAGTTCCTTTACTATTTGAGTTTGGTTATCTTCTTTTCTTTCTATTTTTTTCCCCAGCATAGTTAAATCCCAATTAAGTGTACTGTACCTGAAACATGCCCTTTAAAATACTGAGAGTGATGGGTAGGGCAGGTAGTTACATTACGCTTCAGGTTTTGCTTCTTAAAGATAACAAGTAAACTAATAAAGGGGCAAGATATTTGTGAAAGCAATACAAAAATGTGAACAGGGAGAGTGTATTCATTATGACTGAGACATTTTTACAATATATTTGCTTATAGGGTTGTCCCTAACCAAGGTTACTTGCTCATTGAGGTTACTATGGAAACAGTGAAACACGGTTTCGCAGATTTCTTGATTGCCTTTCTCAGTCAAGCATTATTATGTTCCTTGTTGAAAAATACAACAAATACATGCCTGTCTTCAGGTGCAATATGTGTTTAAGACTGTAAATAACTTTTTGACATTTTGCAACATGTCAGAAGTCCACTTAATGCCATGTTTATCAGCAGCAAATTGTTACTATTCAGTTTTTCTGCCCTTGACCCCTGAGCAATAAAATTGTAGTAGAAAGGCAACTGACTGGCAGGCAGCATAAGATAGAAAATATCTTAATAAAGCTTAAATTAAAAGCACTTTTTAAAAGAATAATAAAATAAGTAGCTGTTCATTTAAAAAAAATATTTTGTGTATATTATAAACATCTCCATGAGGATGATACTGGCATTATGTCCACAGGACAGATTCCACTCATGAAATTCTATGACCCTCAGCAGATTCTGCAGGAGTTTAGCTAATGTCCAGACACTATGCATTCTTCACTGGAGGCAGATGCTTTTGAGACCAGATCAAAGACCTAAATTAGTAACTTTGTGGTTTGGTTCTCAAGTGGTGACCTTAGATTTATGTTAATTGGAAACAATTCTTTCTAGCTCTCTTGTTTAAGAAGAAATGCTCAAAATATCCATTTAAAATAACAAATACAGTTCACGCATTGAGACAGCTTCTACTGAAAGCCTTAGTTCATTGTTGTATTCCCAGCCTGAGCAGACTTTGCACCTTCTTTCACATAAAGAAAATACAGGTCATACAGCATGCAAGACTGGCCTTTCTTCAGTGTGGCTTGGGAGCAGGTTGTGAAATGAGGTTTATTCCCTACAGTGGCTCTAGACTCACGTGGCATCAGGATAGTCAATCAGTGGGACAGATGGGCCAGACATGTAGGCTCCACCCAAGGAGGTCTCAAAACCAGAGCAGATAAAGCCCTAAGCAACCTGACCTGACCTCAGAGCCAATCCAGCTTTGAGCAGAAGGTTTTGCCAGGAACCTCCTGAGGTCACTTTGAACCGTCCCATACTGGATATAAGCATGACATAAGGCTGTAGCTTCAGCAATGAGAATATTTAGATGTCTGGTCCACTCACATTTCTCCTACTTTCATAAGAAAATTCTTTTGAAAGATGGTGAGGCCTTCAAGTATAACAGGCACAGCTCACTCCTATCCATAATTTTGAGTACCACTCCAGAAAAGAAGCACTGATTGAAGTCCTTTTAGATTTGAGAAGCAGCACTGTGTTGGATTAGAGACACAAAGTTGCAGGTTCTTTCCTCTGCCGTGGGTGCTCCTTATGGTTGCAAATGGACACTGAGAGAGATTGCTGAATTTTAAATATGTTGGATCTGCATTACAACAGTTTTGCAATTTATCTGGGGGTTAATATTACTGATAATTGTGAGGTATGTCATCTGCCCTATAGAGCAGACTGGAACTGAGAGCACTCTTGCGTGTAAGGAAATTCTCAGTTAAAACTTTCCCCTGATTGTCTTAGCTTCGAAATGTCTGCCTGCAACTCTTTCTTTTGCGGATATAGAGTCTAATGCACAGGCTAAAACATTTTTAATTGTCTGTGTTATTTGTATATGACATCTATTCTGTTGTGCCTTGGGCCTAACTAGTATTCTCTAAAATGTATCCAAGGAAGATAGTCAACACCTAAGTCCACTTTGGATTTAGGGGTTTTATACTTTATACATGCTAACTTAGAGGGATGCCTAAGTTATCTGGTTACCTAGAAGTCTTACAGTTAGAGCTTGACCCTCTTTCTGTGAGCACTGAACCAGATTAGAATCTTAGAATCAACCAGGTTGGAAGAGACCTCCAAGATCATCCAGGCCAACCTAGCACCCAGCTCTATCCAATCAACAAGACCATGGCACTAAGTGCCTCATCCAGGGACAAAGACTCCACCACCTCCCTGGGCAGCCCATTCCAAAGCCAATCACTCTCTCTGGCAACAACTTCCTCCTAACATCCAGCCTAGACCTCCCCCAGCACAACTTAAGACTGTGTCCCCCTGTTCTGTTGCTGGTTGCCTGGCAGAAGAGACCAACCCCCACCTGGCTACAGCCTCCCTTCAGGTAGTTGTAGACAGCAATGAGGTCACCCCTGAGCCTCCTCTTCTCCAGGCTAAACAGCCCCAGCTCCCTCAGCCTCTCCTCATAGGTCTTATGTTCCAGGCCTCTCACCAGCTTCATCACCCAGTAGTTTTCACACTGAAATACACAGGTCGCTTGTCCATAAAAGAGATGGGAGAACAATCTGCTGGCTTTGTGCAAATTCACCATCAATTTAAATCTCAACATGGGACTTTACACTAGTTTGTTAATTTTTTTTGTATAGAGATAGCTGTGTATCTAACTGCTGACTATACCAAACAATTACGTTATTGTAATGCTTAAATTGCTCCTAGAGGCCTATTTTAGCCTGATAAAAAAATTATAAATTAATAAATTAAACTGTTTTCAATATTCAGCATTTTACTACTGCTAATAATTTAGGAGTTGATTTCCTCTGCCTATTTTATTAATGTATTTATAGTACACAAGGAATATGCAGAGGTTTAATTACATTTTATTTCCAGTACTTAGAGATATTAAAATTCTGCTCTGGACCAAATTCAGTTCTCAGAAGAGAATACAACAATGCTTACCCTTGGTGGTGTTTGCAAGGAAAGGTTTTGAGCTTACCATGATGGTCCCATTTTCTTATTTTGCTTTTAAGTCCTTTAAGAAGCTGAGCAGAAAAAAAAATTAAGTATTAAGTAATCCTTCAGGGTGTCTAACAGAAGCTAAATAGTTTTGTGAGGAGTACAGATAAGCAGTAATATCTCAAAAATTTATTATATGTAGACACTCTTTTAGACAGTCTCAAAAAAAACCAGAACTTACAAAGTAACAGTCCATTTGTCAAAACCAGCCTTGTTTGAAATGTATGCAATACAAACTGCAGAAACTTCTTGTGTTACAGAGAAGAGTAAGTGCTGAACAGAAAAGGTTAGTTTTTATCAGAGACATCATTTAAATCCGTCTTTTCTAATGCCAAAGCTACACACTTTACAGGATTATAAAATGTCAAGGTACTTACCCTAGTAGGTTTGCAACCCTCAACCACATGCTTAAATGCTTTGATGGATCAGGCCCTTAACAAGAACAAACTAGTGAGATGAAGTAAGAACAATATTAAGGAAATCCTGGATATCATTAAATGGGAAGTAATGACATTGTATATATAGTCTGAGAAAGGGTCTTTGACCCAGAGGCCCACATCTAGGGGATGCAGTACTGCTGGCAGTCCAGACAGTCTTTTTATTTCAAGTGACCTTGAACAGTAGTCGAACACTGAGGCATCTTGAAAGAAGCATGCATTAAAATGTAAAGGAGAAAGAAGTTTGTTCCGTGAACAGGGAGATATCTAACTCAAGCAGAAGGTTAAGCACTGCAGAAATAGGAAAAGTAGACTTAGATGAAAAGGGGGAAAGCCACTAAAATGGCATGTTTACTGCTTTTTTAGATGTTAGTGGACAGAACTAAGGCAGACCCCATTAGTTTTTCATGGAGCAGACTGCAAAATTGAAAACAGTGTATTTGCACAGTTTGCAAATGTTAAAAAAATGTTCTTTTTATCTGTGCTTCCACCCACACTAATGCACTTTTCAACCACACTTTGCATCCTCTGATTGTTTCTCAGACAAGTAAAATAAAAATTAAAAAAAGAAAACAAATACAAGAGTGGAGAGGGAAATTAATGATCATTGAGAAGAGTACATGGCCTGTGTTCATAGCATGAGCTGTGTGCTGTCTCATAGCATGGGCTGTGAGCCCTTCCTCATATGGGGAAGAAATAACATTCTAAATAGCAAATGGGCGTTTCAAGGGTGTGCTCTCAAACTAGACCTGTATCCTACTTCATCCCTCTGAGACCAAAATACCAATATCAAATGTACCTGTTCTTGGTAAAATTCCTAGAATCATAGAATTGTCAGGGTTGGAAAGGACCTCAAGGATCATCTAGTTCCAACCCTCACACTAGATCAGGTTGCTCGGAGCCCCATTCAGTCTGCCCCTAAAAACATCCAGGGACAGGGCTTCTACCACCTCCCTGGCTGAACAGGGCAACCTGTTCTAGTCTCACTATCCTCATGGCAAAGAACTTTTTCCTAACATCCAATCTGAATCTAACCCCTTCTAGTTTTGTTCCATTCCCCCAGTCCTATCACTACCTGACACTCTTAAAAGTCCTTTCATGCCTTAGCAATGAGTAGTAAATGCACTAACATTTGGGTGAAATTACTTTGTGGCTCTTCTCTCCAGTTGGCAGTTCATCTCATGAGATTTCTTGGGTAACACCTTGAAAACAATAGGGTTGTCATTTTTTGTGATATATGTATACCATAAACCAGGGCTGATCTGTGATGGAGATTTTCACATGTACCTAAATAAATCAACGTGAAGAGTAAAAGTGACTACAAGCTTCATTGTATGGCCCTTCAGGCAAAACCTATGTGACCATTCCCTTATGCTGTCACCACATGAAAGTTGAAAATCCAGGGCTGCTAGAATGGCCTCTATAAGTAAATTGTAGAACAGAAAGCTTTTAAATAGGGAACTCATGCCTTTCAACTATTCACTGTTTTGAGAGCACATTACTTAATACAAATGCAATTCAGTGATAGTAATGGCCTTAGCACAAGTACTAGATTCACTCATGACTTGAGTGTGTTAGTATCCCCCAACCAGTCAGCTTAACAAAAAAAGAGGCTAGCCAGTTACATAGAAATCAAGAGCAAAGGAAAATCATCATGTGCTAAGTGGCAGCCTGTTGTATGACTGAACCTCCTCAAGCATATCAAATTATACCAGGTGATCAGGGGGGCAGGGGGTGGACTGTTTAGATCTCAAGGCATGCCTAAAAGATATGTCTGCAAAGATCCAACCATTGTCCTTCAGAAGTCAACCAATATTTCAGTAAGATTCTTCCCATTAAATTAATCTCATAAGGGTGATAATGAATTGTCCTTTGATAGCCACAGTCAGAGAAAAATGGTGTAGATCCATCTTTTCTGCATCACTGTGAAAGTTTGCACAAGCACACACCACAGAGGCCATCAGGCCATATTAAGTGACAATGTTGACACTCAGCATTGGTGAAACATAGAATCATGGATGATGCCGGAAAGATACTTTGCTTTGCTGTGTACTCTTCTCACAGTGCTGTTCTTCCGGTAGCTACTACCTCTTTCTTCTTTTGTATTATTGACTCTCATTTTAGGATGAAGTTAGGATGATCTTAGGAGAAAGTTCTTCACTGAGAGAGTCATTAGGCACTGGAATGGGCTGCCTGGGGAGGTGGTGGAGTCGTCGTCCCTGGGGCAGTTCAAGGCAAGGTTGGATGTGGCACTTGGTGCCATGGTCTAGCCTTGGGCACTGTGGTAAAGGGTTGGACTTGATGATCTGTGAGGTCTCTTCCAACCTTGGTGATACTGTGATACTGTGATCATATCATAGAATCATAGAATCAACCAGGTTGGAAGAGACCTCCAAGATCATCCAGGCCAACCTAGCACCCAGCCCTATCCAGTCAACTAGACCATGGCACTAAGTGCCTCAGCCAGGCTTTTCTTGAACACCTCCAGGGACGGTGACTCCACCACCTCCCTGGGCAGCCAATTCCAATGCCAATCACTCTCTCTGTGAAGAACTTCCTCCTAAGATCATCCTAACTTCATCCTAAAATGAGAGTCAATAATACAAAAGAAGAAAGAGGTAGTAGCTACCGGAAGAACAGCACTGTGAGAAGAGTACACAGCAAAGCAAAGTATCTTTCCAGCATCATCCATGGCACCAAATTCAGCTTGTGGAGCTGTGTCTGTGTTAACTGTACATGCTGATTGTCATAGACCTGTAACTCTCAGTTTCCATACCAAGTGAATGTCAGATTTATGATAATTGTTGGTAATTTTATTTATTGTAATTCAAATATATATTTAATATTTTTTTCCAAAACTAAATTTAAATCCCCAGTATCATTTAGGGATAATGGCCACAAAGCTGCTGCCTGCTAGTGTGGGTTATGGCTTGCCATGCCATTGTAAAAGATATTCAGGAAGAGCCCTTGCCTCTGCAGTTCTTGCTCTCTGACTGCCTCATAGCACTTGTGCCCTTTCTCTCTTAGCCAGTTTTCAAATAGCTGGTTCCCAAGATATGTGTATCCTCCCAAGTCCATTTGCCAAAATATCCAACCGGCCTAATACTTTCACCACGTTCAACCAATGATGCAGAAAGATTTTCAGATGGTTCTTATTCCAAGGAAAGGTGCAGAATTTCACAGAAGAAGCCAGCAATTCAGATAAAGTAAAATAAAACATCTTTTATGAATTATGTCTAGTACAGGAAATTCACATGGTGAATGGAAAGCAGACAGAAAACAGATTTAATATCTTGTTGAAGCAGAACACTGTAACTTCAATTCTTAATTAAACTAAATGCATGCCTGAATTAAATATATTGTCCTGAATGATCCTCCAGATCAATGAAATTATTAACTGATTGATCTGCAAAGTAGGACAGGTGATGAATCAACCCAAATTTACTCAGTTTTCACCCCACCCCCTCCCAGTGTAATTTGTTCTCTACAAACTGGGTAAGTAGATAAAAATGGATAAGTCATTCTGCTGATATCCTGAAAAAAAGTCTTCATTCTATTTGTTCTACTAGTGTCTAGGTGTTTCTCAGATTAATGCTAGCACCTTTCTTTTCCATGTATTGTTTAGAGATGTTAATGTGATGGGAAGGGTAAATGACTACAAGAAAATAAATAGATCCCAGATGTTTTATTCAGGTAACCTAACCTGTAAACTGCAAGGGGATGGCTATGGGGCAAACATCATGAATTTCAGCATACCATAAATTAATAGCTATTCAGTTATTTACTAGTCAAAGGTTCAGAAGCTCTTTCAGAAAATAAAACATTGCATGACTCTACTTTTAATAGTGAATCAAGCCAAAAAGAAACTCAAGCAGGCCCCTAAACCAAATATTCCTACACACTCTGCTAAAGACAAGAGAGACATCAGAGAAATAAATCTATTTTTTTCAATATTTCCATTGCTCTTCTGCTAGCCACAATTACATTTCTGTAATCAAATAGAAGACGAAAGAAAACATGCAGCAATGCCTACTGCCATAAATAATGCATGAGTGGCTGTCTGAAACAGTGAAAAACAGTTAACAAACAGGCTGGTTTTGTGAAATGCAGTCCTGTAATGCTGCCAAAGACAACGTCTGCCTAGATTATCTGTGTTGTAAGGGATGGCTGTGTAAACCAAAGTCACCTAGGGAAATGTTAAATTGCACTCTTGAAAGTCTTAAAAACATTCAGATGCTTTAGATCGTAAATCAGCATCTTTTGATCACTTATTCCCCTACTTTCTGGGTTTCTGAGCCTGTCATATTCAAAAGGTAAGTAGAGATTGGGAAATGAAACAACTTTTAAGTAAGGCATAGGGCAGAAAATTATTTTGGAGTTTTGTTCTTCCTTGTGAATTGACACAAAATGACAATGAATTAGGGAGGATTACAAAATGTAACTAGAGGTGTCATTCTCTAGATTGAGGTTTAAGGCCACTGAGGTCATTTAGGAGCTCAGATTTACTTTTCGAAGTGACAGAGTGATTTAAGAACCTCATGCTTTAATTTTAAAAGTGACTCTCTCCCATAGTGAGTTTAGGTTTCAAGATGTCTTTTGAAAGCATATATATGCACTTTACTGCATTTTAGGGTACATATAGGAAGGTACATATAGGGAGGCTGTAGTCAGGTAGGGGTCGGTGTCTTCTCTCAGGCAAGCAGCAACAGAATAAGGGGACACAGTCTCAAGTTGTGCCAGGGGAGATATAAGCTGGATGTTAGGAGGAAGTTCTTGCCAGAGGGAGTGATTTGCCTTTGGAATGGGCTGCCCAGGGAGATGGTGGAGTCGCCATTCCTAGATGTGTTCAAGAAAAGCCTGGCTGAGGCACTTAGTGCCATGGTCTGGTTGATTGGATAGGGCTGGGTGCTAGGTTGGCCTGGATGATCTTGGAGGTCTCTTCCAACCTGACTGATTCTATGATTCTATGATATAAACAGGTTTTATATCTTTAAAGCAGAGTGGATATAGGTGACAAAATGCCTTCATATATTTTTCTCTACCCAGCTTTTGAGACCAGACATATAAGCTCCCAAGTCACTCCTTTTCTCCTTTTTTAAAGGGTTTTCCCTTACTTCACAGCCTTCTGATAGGATTCATATCCATTTAAAACTATATGAATACTAAAACCATCATGAATACTCAGTGTAATTCTCAGGGTGCATTAACACAACTAAATAACTTCATTTTCAAGTTTTACATCCTACAACACCCTTTATGCTTTCTTTGCAGAATAATCATTTCCATTTGTTAGCCTTGGAAAACTCATTTAACAATCCTACTTGTTTGCTGAGGCAGGTGATATAACACACTGAACACAAGCCCAAGCTATGTTAAAGCCAGTGCTCAGACACTGGCATCTTACAATATATGTGGCACAGTAGAGGAGAAAACAGTAACTCCCGTTTGTTCCTAGTGGTATCAAAAGCCTGCTTCTTTCTGTGCTGGAAACAGGACAGCCTTGGTCATAAACCTGCCTGCCCAGCCAGAGCCCTCCATCCCATATCCTGCAGTGCATCATCTGAAAAATGTTTGTCAATTAAATCATCTGTGCTTCTCCTTAGCAGAAAAAGAGGATGTGAGTGGTGAGAGTGTGTGAATAGAGGCAGCCGAGCAGATACAGGAGCCATAGGGCAAGGACCAGGGAGGATGCTGCTCTCCAGGCCCTGCACCTCTGCTGACACAAAACACTACAAACACTGCTGGTGTGAGACCTATGTAGCTAAAGCATGTGGACTTGATCTATGAGTACTTAATGCTCAGCCATATTCATAATGGCACTAGACTGTTGCAATATGTATGAAATATATGATGGAAAAATTAGAAATATGCTAAAACTGAAAATTATGCTTGGCCCATGGACAAATGCAATTTATTCATTGGAAGGGGGGGGGGGGAAGTCTTAAAACTCTGTTCAGTCCTACCTTCTGCTTTGCTTAAAACTCAGTTTAGTGAGTACAGGGGTTTTTTTCTTTCTGTTTTTGTAATTCTCCGTTTAGAGAAAGGACCTTTTAGACCATAGACCAACATTTTGGCTGTTTCTTGAGGGCTGTGCTCTTAGCAGTTAAGTTAGAAACAAAATAGAAGTGCTCTGGTTTTTCAGGGCAACTCATAAAAAGCGATCTCACACTAGTAAGAGTTTCAGAAATTGGTCCTGCCCCTTGGTATGTGTACATAAACTGCCTCTTGGTGAAAAGGGCTGTGTGACATTTAGTTAAATGAGATTGATTGCATTAGATTATACAGATTCAATTAAATCATCTGTTATTCTGAAAGCAACAAATTCTCACTGTTCATTAAGAATGTGAAAAACGGATGTTATATCTGCCTTCCTTTACAACTTTTTCTGTCATAGTCTGCCAGGACATGCTGAACTGTAACAGAGTACATTGGTTTTGGTTACATCAAATACTAAAATTCATCATTAGCTATTCTGTTTTTCTATGGAGATTCAAGCCCATCTTCAGCATTGTTGCAAAGCAAGAATGCTAAGGAGACAGGCTTGTATTGTCAGTTTTCCTTAGTTACCATCCTTCTGCACATCTACAAGGAAAAATTATCTTCAAGCAAAAATTTCAAGTAAAACTCTTGTTCAAACAACCACTAGAAACTACATTTCAGCATCACAAAAGTGCTTTCTTATTCCGTTCCAGATTGTTGTCCCCCGAATTCCAGCATGGGAACCAAAAGGACAACTGTCAGTTAGTCATCAGAATCCAAGATCCATCATGGAGAGTAATTTCTGGTACTGGTCAGTGCTGCAGGAATAGCCAGGGACTCATCCCCATTCTGCTGCTGTGTGGATTTGCAGGCTTTAGCTTGCCTCACTATCACAAGTATGAGTCTCTGACTATTCCTGCAGCAAACTGACCAGTACCAGAAATTATTCTCCATGATGGATCTTGGATTCTTTATAATCATGCGAGCATTCCAGAGACACCCACTGCTATCAAAAAAATATGATGCTTTAGTCTGATACAAAATCATCTTCCATATCCAGTGGACAATTATTTCCTGAATGGATACAATGGGCATAAATCATCTATTATAGAATTTCATGAGTTATTTAAAGGAAAAACATTTCTTCTGCTTGCCTTTCAGAGTTGTGTGAATGATCTTTTTGAGGGGGTTGCAGAGAATATGCTTTTGTTTGCTAAATGTGATTTTGTAATGCACAGGGTCCAACCAGTGTCTGCTCAGAGGTATAACCTGAATTTTATTTATAAGATTCTATACAGTGCAGAGAAAGTAATGGTGGGTGCCTTGATAAGGAAGGTGATTGTTGCTGTGACTGAACATCCTGCTGGTAGTTCTTTATTAAGCAATAAGACAGCACACTAATCCGTCTTTAATCTTGGATAAACTCCCCACTTCGTTTCCTGGTGATGGTAACAATCATTTTAAGCTCTTGTGGCATTTCAGTGTCATACTCCAAATAGGAAAGCAATTAACTCTTTGCTTTGATGGTAGTATTTAAGTCTACATTATTAATTTAAACCTTACTGACTGTGGATTGCCACACACAGTTAGCTTTAAGATGCATGCTGGAACAGGCTGCAAGAAGTACACAAGCTGAGGTCCCTTAATATTTGCAGCTTTAATGCAGTAAATTAAAATGTGATCAAACAATAAATCACATTCCTGCATTTTGTTTACTTTTCTATGACAAAAAAAAAAAAAAAGGCAACAGCTTGAATTTATGAATCATGATCCTTCTAGGGATTAGGGAATTTGAAGTCTTAAAATCAAGTCTTGATCATATTTTTAGGGTAATGAATATAAATTATTAATTTATCTTTTCTTCCCTTTTTTAAACCTAGTTCCTGAAAATATGCCTGGTATAGTAAATTGGAGCTCTGATGTTTAGAGCCCTGGTGTATATCAACTCTTATTGCCTTTTCATATAATGTGAAGTGCAGCAATCATTCTGTGGTGTCAAAAACTCTTTGGGCTGTAAGACAGATGGGACTTTCAAAATGAAATGTACCTATGACTGTTTGCTACTATATATATAAAACGTCTCATTTAGTCTCATCTGTGATTTTCCAAGAGGAAAATGTTACCACAAGTAATTTATCTCAGTCCTACAGGTTCGGATCATTCAATGACCACCTCAGGTCTATCAATTGTGTTTCTGTTTTGTTTGTTGGGTTTTTGTTTGGGTTTTGTTTGGTTTTGTTTTTTTGTTTGTTTGTTTTAATTAAACTTGGGGGTCTTGTCTGATTTATCATGAACACTTTGATGCTTTAAAAAGAAACATAATTAAAACAACTATCATGTAACACAGAAACAAACAAACAAAAAAAGCTTTTTATTCCATGTTTTATTGGGTGGTAGTGGTTTTTCCAGACCATAGTTTAGCAAGAAGTAGATATAGCTTTAAGCCTTGGAGTTACATTCATCAGTATAATACATAGAGCACATATAAAAATGCAATAATATATACAATAATAATAATATTAAAAAACCAAGAAGCTCTGTGGTCAATAGGACAGATGATTCACTATCCCATTAAATACTTGGTTGAAGCTCAGAGAAGGAAGGAAGAGAAGTCAAGGGTTATTGTATCTGAGATCAATCTAAAAGGAGACTTTTCCCGTGGCTATTCACCTGAGGAATAAACCTTCTACACAATACAGCAGCTTCAGCAAGTAACTTTGCTGTTAACTGTCTCTGTAATGGAGATAAGCAAGAGAGTTTTATATCCACAACATGGAAAAGAGACATCTGCTCATTTTAGAAGAAAATGCGTTTTTCTTCTTCCTTTCATTTAACAAAGTCAAATATATTTGCAATGATGAGGACTAGATTGAAATTTTGATTTTGTTTTCATTTAAGCAGAGGCTATTTTATGATAAATTATTATTTGGTGTGCTAATTCATTAGAAACTACTCACTGAGCTTTTATAGAGTATAAGGATGGTTTGCTAATGGACATGGAGAGTATAAGGATGGTTTGCTAGTGGACATGGGTGCAATGTCTGATCTTAGGCACCTGAGACACAGGAGTCTTAAAACCCAAGCAGAATACTAGAAGTGTATAAATAATACAAAGACTTGCAACACATTCCTTACATTGTAATTTCATGAAAATTCCTGCAGTGCTCCTTTATGCATAGTAGATTTTGTGGCATTTATAAATATTTTAATGAATTACTACTGTTGTCCTGTAGAACAGCATTTTTTTCTCTTTGAAATTAGCTTTTATCTACAGTATTCTCTCCTCTCTGCACCTTCTGACTTACCATTGTGTTTTGTATTTCAGGATGTAGTTTGTTCTGCAGTTTAAATACATTTTTCCACATACTTGTTTAATTATTGTGTGAAGCTTTCCTCTTATGGTGATACTTTTCCCTAGAATTTTACATTAAATAATCCAACAAATGGTAGATTATCGCTGTGAGAGCAGAAAAGGGTCTGACTATGAAAGTGGTTTTGCTATTACTTGGGGGGGAATGTTCCTGAAAAATAACTAAGAGAAAAACAGACAGCAAGAGCTAATTAAGAAACATGTCCTACTCTCTATCTCCAACTGCCAGCTCCAGCCACTTATGCTCACAGAAAGCCACACTCCTATGGTAACAGGAACAGCAGTGCTAGCACTGCACAAACAGTGAGGCATCACTCCCAGAGCAGTGGGTGAAGAGTGGGGTGTTGAGAGCTCTGTTCCCAGGTCTGTTAGTAATTTACTGGTACAAAACTACCATTGGGGCCCAACTGTAGAGGACTGGAGCTGAAACAGAAAGCCAAGCATCTTGGGGGAGAAATCAATTTACAAATGACAGTTGCCAGCAGTAGGGAAAGAAAAGGTTCTCAAATAGTGCTTAAAAGCAGGGGAAAAAAATGTTTCAGAGCCAAAAGAAAAGGCACAACTGTGTTTTGTTTACTTCATTACAGCACAAGTTTTTATAAATGCCCCATGGAAAAGGAGATTTTATAATGGTTAAGCCACAATCAAAATACATTAAAAAAAATTTGAATCATTTCAGGCCTGTTCAGTGAATTTCTGGCTTAAGGAAGCATGGTCTTGCAGAAACACAAACTACTTCATGTTATGCCCCTTCCCTTAAGCTGTTTGTCTCTGTTTCCCAAGCTGTGTTTCTCTCTTTTTGCTTTGAGGCCCTGCCCCTGGCACTGTGCATGCACCCCACCACGAAGTGTAGTTTGTTACAGGCCAAGGTCACGTTTCTGCAGAGGTTGTAGGGTCACCAGAATTCACATTTCTTTCTAGCCACATGTCATTTCTCTCCTGGCATGGAAAAAGTAATTAGCCTTCCCCATACACCCCCATACTGAGAACAGAGTTCTTCATTTCCTTTGAGAGGAAGGGTGCTGCTTCCTTTCTATACTGGGTGAACATCAGCAAATGAAAATTATTACTGAGTTCACTCATATTTGTCAGAAGATATGTTAGCTGTTTTCTTTTAAGTGAAGGGAAATTCTTTTCACAGGACATTGCCTCACAAATGCTCAATCTGATGTTCAGAGGGAAAATGAAGCTGAAAATTATGGCTTTCACCCAGGGAGATAGGAACCTTCTATCTGAAGCAAGGCAATTTCCATTACATGGACAGTTCCATTTATTTTGCATAATTGTCTGCATGTGAGAACATACTGACCAAGGCTAAAGCCTTTTCCACTGCCTGCAACCAAAGTCATTATGCAGAATTCTTTCCCTGGGATCTTCTATTCCTGCCAAAGCAATCATCTTCCATTGCTGTCTCAACCTCCTACACACTGCATTGACTTGGCAGTGAAAATCCTGATTCTTCCCAACTCTAGCCATTAGTCTAGGTCTTACTTGAAGTGTTTAGCTCTGTGTAAATGGCTACAGGGATGTTCCTACACAGGCATCAAATATGGGCTGTTCATCAACCACCTCAATCCACCTCTGGTATTGTTATGGTATGACAGCTTGATTACATCCACACCATAATATTGACACATTATCAGCAGATAGATGAATCTTCTATGTCTCAGCCATTTTCTCCTTCTTTGTTGGACCAACATGAGAATCTCCTTATCTAAGTATATGGAGATGAAGCTCAGAAGTCACTAGCAGTATGTCCTCAGCATAAAATTCAATAGGGTCAAGAATTCACCCAGTGCTTATTTCCTGTTTTCTTTGACTTGCTGCCTTATTTCCCGTGAGATGGTCCTTATTAGAGTACTATTAAATTTACATCACTGAAGAGTACTAGAGTACAATTTTAGGACAACAAGCATGGAATCCATATTGTTATATTATGCTAACAGTTCTCATGAGTGTCCTCTAGCACTGCCATACAATACCTTCTGTCATTTGAACAGTGCAGTAGACTTTTACAGATAACTGGGATTTTTTCTTCCATCAACTAAAAGGCAATAACTAAAAGGCCATAACTTCCCAACTCACCTATGACTTGTCATTTGAGATATGGCTGTCATCACCTTTGAAGGCTGGATGACTCTTTAGACATAAGACTGGTTACTTTATATCCAGCTTTTACTAAGAAATTCAAGGTTGTGTCAGTGACCAAAATTGGCCCAGTTACACCGTTACATTTACTTAATTTCCATGAACTAGTCTAATTCACACCACAGAGCAGAGCAGATCATGTTTACTGCTCTTGCTATTAACTCAGGGATTTCAAAAGCTCCAGTGAGAATGTTGTGCTTATCACACTGGTGGCATAAGCTATTTCATGTCAGCATAGCAGTAAAGTCTCTGATGATGTAGGCATATACACCTACACTAAATTTAGCTCTTCCTTGTGTAAAATCATTGTGGCTACTCACACAGGCAAAGGTGGAGGAAGATTCATTTGCCTGAAGCTCATCATGGGTTAGTGGTGGTGCTGGTGAGAAGAGGATGATCCGCACGTTGGTGGTGAGATGGTGCACCCGTGTGACTTAATGAGATGCTAAATAAGCATCAGTGGTGACTTCTAAGTAAAAGGGTGCTATGAGGAGAGGCTGAGGGAGTTGGGATTGTTTAGCCTGGAGAAGAGAAGGCTCAGGGGTGACCTTATTGCTGTCTACAACTACCTGAGGGGTGGTTGTGGCCAGGGGGAGGTTGCTCTCTTCTCTCAGGTGGCCAGCACCAGAATGAGAGGACACAGCCTCAAGCTACGTCAGGGGAAACTTACTACTACTACTTCACTGAGAGAGTCATTGGCTACTGGAATGGGCTGTCCAGGGAGGTGGTGGAGTCGCCATCCCTGGGACTGTTCAAGGCAGGATTGGACGTGGCACTTGGTGCCATGGTCTAGCCTTGAGAGTTGTGGTAAAGGGTTGGACTCAATGATCTATGAGGTCTCTTCCAACCTTGTTGATACTGTGATACTGTGACATTCCTACAAGCTAGGGGGGGAAGTACTTTCATCTTGGAAGTCAAGATTGGAATCCAGCCCTCATATTTAATACAATGTGCTAGTCTGAAGCCAGCTGGAATATTTTAATGAGATAAATTAGATTATAGGCTGTGAAAAGGAAACAATGGTGATGTCTACTTCACTCACAGGCTTGCTGAGATGTATAAAAACAAGAACACAAAACATAGGTAACACAGTGTGGCTCTCTGCTGCAGCTGGTGCCTGTAGTTTTCTCCCTGTCCTGCTTTCTGTGTAACTAGTCCTTCTGCTTTCTTACTGTCCTGGTCGATCCTCCAAACTCACCTTGCATGCAAAGCAAAGTGTGGGATAAGGCAGAGAGATGAAAAGAAGGCTGAAGAGTGGTTGGGATCCCCTCCTTGGGACTCTGGTTTCTGGGAGGGCTGTTGTGCATCTGTATCACTTTTAACTTGTGCATTTCTATCTATAGCTGTAGATTTTGTAATATCTGCTTGTATATTGTACTAAGGTGTAAATATAAAGCTTCATTCCTTAAATCCCAGCTGGCTGAGTCTAGTCTGGGTGATTTCATACGAGTAGGGGGACAGGTAACACCCAAACCATCACATACAACTATTCAAAGGGAGGATTCTTTGTTTTAAAAATGTGTATTTTCCTGTAAGGAATGAACAGCTAACACTACAAGTGTCATACAACTACAGAGATTTTCCTTCTTTATAGCTACAATTTTAACCATAAAATTGTTGAAACTATTTACTTTCTCAAAAAGATATTTCCGTCAAGATCATTACTAACCTTACTCCCAACCCTAATCCCTGCTGCACGCTCATATAGAGATTTAAACTTTACAAGACCTTACCCTTATGAGGTATTAGAGGGATTGAACTGCATTGCAAATGCAGGCATGCTGAAACCAACCTACTAATCACATATTATGAACTGTAGGAAGAAGCAGAGTGCAAGTTCTGATTTAATTCACTATTTCCCAAATAGCCATGAACCCACTGTGTCCACTATGTCTTCATTCAGCTTCCATAAAACACTTTCAGACAGCAGGACAGAGAGTTTGGTATCTCCTGACTTATGTAATGAGTAAGTCAGGAATAATTTAAATTAAATCAGTACTTCCATAAGCAAAATAAAACTACAACTTGTGCTCTTAAGTGTGCAAACGTTGATTTTAAGAACATTTAAGGAAGTCAGTGCAGTATAAAATCTTTGCCCTATATTTGTCTGAACTGATGAAGACATTCATCGAAAATTAAAATCAAGCAGCATTGAGAATTATTAACTGTAATAATCTTCAGATCTATTATTTCAGATCCATCTTTACAAGAGCTGAAATTAAGTTTCTATAGCTTATAATGCAGTAGAATTGTGTACAAATATATTCCCTTCTGCAGTGCTTAAACTGGAGAGCCTGCTTATAAACATGACCCCCAAAATTATATATTTTATACATACATATATATATATATATATATATCCTTATTTTGGCAGAGGAACAAAGAATTAATAAGGAAAACAGAATTCCTTATTGCTTCTATATCAGTCAAAGCTTACCAAAGTGAAATTTAAAGAAACAAAACAAATGCTCAAAATAAATGGGTCCCCAGAAACTAGTGAGCCTGCCTCTCAGCTCTGTACAGGGACAGCTGTTCTTCTCTTCTCACTTGGAACAAGGACATAGAGCAAGAGCCATTTGCTGGATCCTAGGTTCCAAGGGCAACTTTGTTGCAAATAAGAGAGGAATTAAGGCCAGATTTAGGCGTGTTTCCTCATACTAAGTATTGCCCTCCTTTCCCAAGTGGTAATGCTTGGCATTAACAAGAAGACTGGAACCTGACTGTCTAAATCCTCTGCTTTTAATAGAGCTACTTAATTTTATCTCATATAACTTTTTTTTTCTGACAGCTGTGCTTTGCCTTCTGTGTCTCTCAAAAGACAGAGTGCTAAGCTAGCCAAAGAAAACACTTCACAAATCTGACATGTTCCAACTATCTGTATCAAGAGATAACTTTTTTATCTTCAATTTATTCTGCAAAAAGACTCTGGGGGGTTTATTTCAAAAAATGAAAAATGAGCCAGCAGAAACAGTGGCATACAGCTCCTATTTATCTGCTTTACAGCTATCAGGTTGATTGCTAGACTAGCACCAGAGAAACTAGATGCTTTCTTGAACATGATATAACAAACACTCGATTAATATAAAGTGAAAATAAGTTAAAAGCAGAAAGATAAACCTGAGTTGCCTGATATTCTATTGTATGGACAGTAAAAGATTTGACTCCTGAGATCTCTGGAATTTAACTGCAGAAGGTATTGCTCCTGTAACAAGAAAAGCAGAGCAGGCTTTCAGTCAGTGTACACTTCTAGATGTATTAATGTAGCCTACAGCTGATTTTGGTGCGCATCCATGCAGCTGGCTGTTCATTGTGGGGGCAGAGGAGTGGGCACACCGGTCGCTCTGCTGCCCAGGCAGCCCTGGCAGGGGCAGGGGAACGACAACCACTGCTCACAGAGTGCTCTCTCTTTTCCCAAACTTCCTCAGGCTAAATCAAATGCACATTCTAATGGACTGTTACCTGAATTATCTCATAAAAAATTCAACGTGTCCTAGGCACCAGAAGCACAATTAAAAAGTCTTCTCTAATAGGAAACCAGGTATTTTTAACAGCCCATTTCTTTGATCACAACAGTTAATTTAACCACTGCTGTCTGCTTCACATGGGCTGTGATCATTGAAGCTGCTCTATTTTCTGAGCAAAAGGGGAAGTGCATGTAGGTACCTCTGCTTCTATTACAGACACGTTGGAACAGCTTGGGGAGAATTCAAATCTGTCTGACGATCAAATTACAAACTGGCAATAACAGGATAAAGAAACACGTTTGATCCATTATTGTAGTTAAGTGAGAGCAAGGGCAGTCATTAGAAGTCATGTGTATCCTGTCCTGCTACAGCTTTTAGAAAAAATAGGAGATCACTTAAAGTTTGCAAGACAACTAATTTTATTTTAATGGGTTTTTTCCAACACTAGTTGTGTTTAAGGGATTGCCATCAGAAACAATCAGTGGAGGCTTAAACAAACTCCAAAAGCAGCAAGTAAAACAGGACTTTTATGGTATTTGAAAATTTCTTCTTTGTGGTAGAAACTCTAGACTGCACACATGGTGCCTTCAGGACACCAACTGAGAATAAAGCTGCTTTCAGAGGCAGTAAGTGATTTCGTTCTATTAATGTCCAGGTGATTTGTGGTGCCCATTACAGCATCACTAATGTGATGGCAAACATTTCCTGGGCATGCCATGTTTTCAATGTTCTGCAGAACATAGTCAGCTCAAGTGCTTGTACAGTGCATGATTGGAAAAGACAGCCCCTGGGGTTCATTCTTTTCATCAGTCTAATACTAATTCTGAAATAAAAGGGGATCTTTTCATTTCCAAAGATGCTGAAATAAACCTAGTGTAAGGGAGCAGGAAGATAGAGTGAAAGGACCTACAGAGCAGGTGTATAAAACAACAGAAACAGTCAAAGACATTTTCTGTATACTATTCCTTTCATATAACCTTTGTCATAGGTTTATTCCTTATTCATTCTAGCTGAAAAAGCAAGTCAACATTTAAATTATGTGTGTGCATATATATCACCATTTAATTATATTACATAAATGCACGTGCAAAATAAGGAGGCTTATTTTTTGACTGGAAAGCTGAGATCAGGCTGGCAGATGTAACCACATACACCCACTGTGGACAGAGCCTTCAAGAATCTCACTTGACCACTGCCATTCTCCTGTGAAAGTTAGTCAAACTTTATCTGCCTAAAGCTGAATAAAACATGGGTCTAAATGATCAAAGTGTATCTGTTCCTCATCATTTTTCTCAGTGGAGAGAACAAGTTATGCCCTGCAGGACTGAAACGATGCAACTGGCTGCCTCAATCACAGCCTTCTCCATGCCTCCCAGCAAGAGACCCCTTGCATGACAACATTTCACTGCTGCCCATCACCAGATGAAGCCCAGGCAGGAGCAGCAGACCTGAAGAGCAGGCACTCTGTGGTTCAGCCTCTTCACACAAAGTACTGATAAAGGAAATCAGTGCTGCATCTGCAGGAGATTACAACTGGGTGCGTGTTGGCTTGAGAAGTCTCAATTCAGAGCTAGCCCCTAAGAGAACTGTATAGCTGGAAAAGCCTGGTCGTGAAGAGGAACAGACAGGAGACCTGTAGTGCATGATTCAGAAGGCTCTGCTTCCTAGGAGGAGTGTATAGTGAAAGCTCCATGTAGGTCAGTGTGTAGTGTCTCCTGAGGTATCAGGGCATTGCAGCAAGAGTGCAGGCTGTAACTGCAGATGAGACAAAGACTGACACAGTGAACAGTCTGGTACCCAGTGCAGCCATGTAAAGGAACTGCAGGTCACTGAACAATCCTGCTAATTAGCTGCCTTTCTCCCACTGCCCTACATAACGCTTGCTTCCTACTCAAAGAAAGTAAGATTGAGTTCTGTTTAGTGTTATAGCAGAAGGAACTATGGTGGAGCTGGAATAATGTCTAAAAGGAGATGTTTTTAGAATAAAAATATTTTCACTTTATAAACTTAGTCAAGATTTGAATTCTTTGTAAACCAAGACAAACTTTTAAAAGGATGATAGGGTAAAATCAATATTGATTATTAAGAGTAAAAGTGCTATAATTGAGGCCATAAAACCTTTTAAGACCCAGATGAAATTTTCCAGTAAAGCTACAATAAATTATTCCTTAAGAAGTAGAATATTTTCATGGAATTCAATGTCATTATATCAGGGCCTGTTTAAAAAAAGGAATTACTATTTCTGCCATGAAGGCCATTATAAGGGAAGCATTACCACAGTTGTTTTGGCAAGTTACCTTTTTGAACTAATTTTTCATTGCATTCTACAAGACTCTACTTCTAAAATACCTGTGTGATTTTAAGAGCTCACTTCTCATTGCTGCTTGTTTTTCTGCTTCTCAGATCTTTCACATCTGACATGTTAGCTCCCTTATTATAGCTCAGCAAGAGCAAGCCCTTTTAATTTATGGAGGGCCCTAATTTTAATAATCTGATATCAGTACAGCCTGTAAATCTTTTTAATGATAAAATAAATGGAAATCTAACATGTCATTTTTGTCATCACTTCTTTAATAGTTTCTATCTAGTTTCAATTTTGAGAGTTGCGATAAGTAGAATTATGCAAAGGAATAAAATTAAATAACATTGTGAATCTACATTTATAGTGTTTGGAGGTACATTGCTCATGCATTATTCCATTTTTACTCCAGAATATTTTGAAGTTCCTGGATTTACTTGATAGCATGTACTGGTTCTGTGTTATTCAGTGAAAGTGTATCCCAGAACTTCTAACTGCTACTGAATGAGGAAGCAGCCTTAACTAAATCAGCTTGTATTTTTTATTTACATACAGTGAGAAGTTTGTAATTGCTTCCACAAACACAGGCTTTTTGATTACACTTGCTTTGGAATCAGATAATGTGAATCAGATCTTCCAGACATGGAGGGGCAAATATTCAAAACTGAAGCTGAAGGAGAACACAATATCCTGATAGTTCAGGGATGCTTCCTCCTGCAAACTGACCACTAACCTCTAAGGGATATATGCAGGTTTCAATATGAAAATGAAGGCTTTGCTTTTAACCTAGAAATCCCTGTGTTGCCTGAGATCCAAATGTATGAAAGGAAAGACTGCTTCTCCTTCCTTTGTGCTGGTAAGATCTACAAAAGCTCCTCTGTGCAAAGAAGTGGCCCTAGGCTGAGCTGAGCATGACTTCTGAACCTTCACTTCTATGTCTCATCTGAAACAGCTTTATTCTGATGGGCTTCATAGGACAGGACAAAACTTCTCTTTGGGACGAGCTATTGATGATGTTTAGATGAACTGTTAGTTTAATTGTCAGGAATCATCCTGTTTGGGTGAGCAAGTAGAATTGATGTAGTCTGTTACAGCACGTAGATCATATAATTGATATTTACATTCACTTCAGTGAATTCCTCTGTGCAAAGATTGCATTAAACTTCAGATTAGCATGATGTGTGTACCTGGTCTGTACTTGGATGGGAGGTATTCCCCTTAGGCTCAGCTGAAGAGATGGTCTGCTTTATGACAGTGTTTGCCCTCTGCACCTCAGGAGTGCATCTGAACCAGACACACCATGATGAGCCATGTAATCCATCATCCTCATGCCAGAGGAAGATATTGTACAGGAATTACCTACTACATCCCAGTACACCCACAAAGGCCTTTCCTTGTATGCTGCTTTCTGCCTAAGGAGCAGCACCAATCTTGCTGTACTGGACTGATCACTCAGTGATGAGCAGCATCTTCCAAGATGGGTGAAGCCATCTGGGGATGGAGGTGCTCATCACCGTGCAGACAGAGGCTCCTGCAAAATCATGTCTTGGACTTAACAGAGACATCTGGGTGAGAAAGGCCTTTGTCTGAATGCAGGGTCTTGCTGCAGATGGGTGTTTCTGACTACAGCATGCCAAGGGCATGGAATTTTTCACATTGGATTATTGTGGTTTCACACCACGAGGTTTGAGACTGACGTGGTTTGGGAAAAAAGTTGGGATGGGAAACTAGTGAGTGGATTTCATTAAATTAATTGGTGGTAAGACAGCCTTCTGCTCTGCAGCTCCTGCCATCTGGAACAGCCTTTCTTTATCTCTCTACCTCATTGATTCTCAATCTGATTTCAACTCTCAAATGAAAACATCTCTCTTCTCCTGTGCATTACACCCTGTAATTTCCTTTTCCTGATACTATTTCTTATTTATCTCTAACATATTTTCAGATGGAGTGTAAGAGTCACCAAATGACACTAAGTGATGCAGCAGTGCTATTCTGGTCTGCATCAGGCCAAGCAGAAGCACTGAGCATTTACCCCACTAGAATATTAACAGACTTCAATTACCCAGATGCATGTCAATTGCATCACTTAATATGTACATTTCAATTATTGTTTTAATGGATCATTTTGTAGGAGGCTTTTATTTTAGTTGCAGTATCAAGTCTTTCCTCAAGCTGTTGCCTTAAAAAATTAGAAACTATTTTGAGTATCAAGCACTCCAAATACTACTGGATTTTTTATGCCTTCCATTTATAATGTTGTCTCTCTACTACAATGAATAATATTGCTTTAGGTCACACACATATCCCAAAATAGCATTAATCTGACAAATTCAGGTTGCTCACACTGTAAAACTTGTAAGCTTCAATACTCAGTGTAAAGGTCGAGCAGTGTATCTGTTGATGATGATGGCTCTTACATGCTGCAGAACTTTTCAACCAGCACATATGGGAATTGAGGGTGGAGATAGGAACGAGGTGAAAACAAGTACTCACGTTGTGCCTCATAATAAATCAAGTGTCTCACACTAAATCAGGGTATCTGTGGGAAGGCAGCTTCCTAATGAGCACTAAAACTGCAATAAACTTCATTATTCTGGTATTAAAAAAGCAAGGACACAGATTACAGAACCATTTGTTGCTGTCCAGTACGGCCAAACAATGAACGGTGGTCATCTGAGTGCCTAAGGGGCATCACTGATACGGACTTGCTGTTACGAGTATGTGAAGGAGTGAGAGCAGCAAGTTTATAAGGAAAAGTGACATTTTATTAGAGTGATTGCCATCATGAGGGGAAAAAAGGCATTCAAACTTTTGAGTCCATAAACCCTGAAATAGAAGCTGTAAATGTTGAAGAGCAGTATTTCACACCATCCCCATGTTACTTCTTTCTTTGTAGACTCATGGTCTGTCAAGAGACTACCAGTGAAGGGACAATAGTGTAGAGCTGGCTCCATTGGTCTTATTTTCCCTGTATCACCCCTCTCCCTTCCCCATACAATAGGATATGATGATTTTCTGTAACTATAACTTCATGGTAGAGAGGGAGTGTTCACCCTTGCCCCTTTTTATTTCAAATCTGCCACACAACTGAGCCATTCGGCTTGAGCTAAGGTCTACCACCTTGGAAGCAAGGATAGAACTTAATGGCTTCTCCAATAACATGAGTGATCATAAGATTTAGTTTAAAAGAAAGCATGTGTGTGTGAGCCCCACCTGGCTCTTTTGTCTCCCAAAGATAATGGTAACTTCTAGGGAGACCTTCTTTGAAAGTGTCAGGGTATATAAACTTGTTACTAAATGGTCTGTGAACAGATGTTAGGACATTTTTGTTATTTCTGTATAAAGTGGTCTTTGTGCAAGACCTATGAATGTGTTTCCTAATCTGGGATTGTCCCAAGCAGTTCAGGACATGTGGTAGGGTAATGTGGAGTGGACTGAAATCACTGATCATAAACCATCTTGAAAAGAAAAATGTGTGTTTAGTGCCAGAGATTACTGAGAGTAAAAACCTGTTTTAAATCAAGAACTGGAGCCATTTCAATTCCTTAAACTAGCTTTGGGGCAGCATGGAAGTTAGTACTGCTTTTAAAGCTAAAGCATCAGATTTAACCCTCTGTAAAAGCAAAACAGTGTAATAATTGAAGTATAATCTTGTTTATGTACTTTTAAAACATGGCCTTCGACACTATAGGATTATGCAGTTTATGCTATATACTTATTTGGTGAATAAGTTCTTATATCATACTAATAACAACTGAGGGTGACGTTCTACCAGATTTTACACATTCTCTGCTTGATTTGAGTTGATTCAAACTAGAATCGAGGGCTCTACGTTGCTAAGCTTCAGGGTCCATTTGCTGCAGTTTTCTTCTGTACTGTTCTTTTGAACCCTTTATTTACAGAATGTTAAAAAGGTACCTCAACAGACAGATGGTCACATTTAAAGGGCAGTCATCTTGGATGATAGCCTTATGTTGCTCTGTTGCTTGTTTTTTTTCTTTTAAAAATGTACTGCTTGAACTCTTTAATTATTTCTAAACACACCATTTAGATCTCCTTATAGAAACCAATGGATTTCTGAGAATATTGCACACAAAGAGTTTAATTAGCCTCCTGATCAGCCTCGATCGAGGTAACATTGCAAGTTGTATTTTATGGAGCATTATTTTAGTAATGTTTTGTTGTGGTTGGTCATTTCCTAATACTTGGAAGTGCTTCAGTCAATAACTATGGGGATATGTCTGCTGTGAAGAGACATCTGTTTACTCAATAGATCTTTTTATTTAATTTTTAATAGACCTTTTCTAATTTGGCCTGACCATTTGTTGTTAATGTATTTATAATGATTACAGTAGCTATGATTCATATCTAATGATTTTTTTCTAAATCTATAAATTTTATTTATTTAAAGTAAAAAGTCAATGGTTCTTGTAGCAGCCATTACAAGAAAAGTCAGCTGTTGCTGCTACTTCACACCTGTGATGCTATAGATAAAGATAAGCCTAAAGAAGCACTTTAGATACCAATGGATTTATATTATCTACCTACTCAAATAATGGAGGTTAGAATTTGGCCCTTTTTGTACTTTGTTGTATCACAGCTAAATTTCTGCATTGCATATTAAAAAACACACTGGATTCTAGCAGCTTGCAAAAAAACACCCAAAATTATAAAAGTGAAGTTGTGTCAGGGGAGGTATAGGCTCAATATTAGGAGGAAGTTCTTCACAGAGTGATTTGCCGTTGGAATGGGCTGCTGAGGGAGATAGTGGAATTGCCATCCCTGGAGGTGTTCAAGAAAAGACTGAATGAGGCACTTGGTGCCATGGTCTGTTTGATTGGACAGGGCTGGGTGATAGGTTGGACTGGATGACCTTGGAGGTCTCTTCCAACCTGGTTGATTCCATGATTATATCATTCTATGACATAATCAGATTTTGTTGGTATCAGAGAACAAACTAAGAAACAAGGAGACAGATTCTGCTGTCTGCTAGCCTGCTGTAGATCCATGGTTAGACAAATAGTGTACAAGAAGGTGTGGAATGAATTCTGCTGTCAAGTACACATTTGTGCACTTGGAGTAAGTCTAAGGAAGTTAGTGCAATTTAAAACTGCAAATAAATATAGGCTCAGAATCAATTTCCTCAATTACCTTCTAAAATGGAGTTCAGGGTTTGACATAGACAGCACTTTTCCCATCTACAGAATTCATAGCACTTTATAAAGGTGAATTCATATTACCCCTACTTTAAAACCTGAAAAACTAGACAGACAAGTGTGTTGGACAGAATCCGTAGCAAACTGGGCTAGAGATTGAAGATGCTGGGGATAGATTTGTTTCCTCACTCCTGTCCCTAAATTCTGAAGGAAGTCTCTGAATAGGAAGAAATTCCTATAATCTCGGGGTATTACCCTTTCTTTCTTTCTTATTGTAATGTTTTAAAAATCAGTTTTATACAAAAGGAGAATAAGTGTGTACCTTATTCACACAAGTAATTTTGGGGGGTCATAGATAATGTCTGTGATAGTTATTACTCAAGTGCTGGGCTCACAGCTTCTAGTCGGTCAGTGATGAACTACAGCCCAGTTTGGTAGTAGACTTAATTACTAGGCAGTATGCAGGTAAATTTAATTTTTTTCCCAAGTGAACTTGTATTTCTGGGCCCTCTTCTGTCAACAGAACCAGCTAGGAAACAGGCAGCTTGGTGGGAAGTCTTTTTGCTGTGGACTGATGGAAAATTCAATGGGGTTGCTATGTTTCGCTATGTGAGTCCCATAATTTCTCCCCAGGATGAGGACAGCCTACTCTGAAAGCTGTCAGAAAAGGACAATCTCACGGTGATTTTACCCTGTAGTGTACATCTATGTATATGAGGCTGGTTCTTAGGTAAAGATTTCTCCATCCTGCATGACATTTTGGTAGATAGACCGGGGGAGGTATAGGCTGGATGTTAGGAGGAAATTCTTCACAGAGAGAGTGATTTGCCATTGGAATGGGCTGCCCAGGGAGGTGGTGGAGTCGGCCATCCCCGGAGGTGTTCAAGAAAAGACTGGATGAGGCACTTAGTGCCATGGTCTAGTTGATTGGACAGGGCTGGGTGATAGAGTGGACTGGATGACATTGGAGGTCTCTTCCAACCTGGTTGATTCTATGATTCCTCTCCTGTTTTAAAATTTCCCAAATTGCTACCAGTGATTGAAGCAAATGCTGCCCCCTCTAAACACCAGTGTATGTGGTTGTGTTCAGTGCATCTACAAAGCAGTTAAACATTCATAAAACAGGTGCACAGCTTTACAAGCTCGTAGATTGGCATTATAGTTTCATACATCAGTTCCAATCCACATGTCACCATATAGTGTCTTTTCAGTAACTTTACTTAATATTTTTCTATATTAGTTAAGTTCTTCCAGTAGGATGCTAATTCCTGTGCTAAAAAGGACAGCTGCAGAGATTGTTTAGATGTATGCCAAACAAAGCTTTAGTGCAAGCCTTCTGACTATCAGTAGTTATAGTGTACAGCAATACACAGGGATCTCTGTAACATGTCTGAGTCATCCTCAGACAGCTCACATGCAATAGAAAATGTCTTTTTCCTAATACCAGTCTCAGCAAACCTCACCTGGCCTGACTCAGTCACCTATTACCACCACAGACGTTCACAAAGCCTCACCCATCACAGATAATCATTTACATATACTTGTGTCAACTGCTCAAGAGTAGTTTCACCACAGAGTCACCTCGCTACAAAGAAAATATGCACATTCTTACAGGCTCAGGCAAGTTCTACAATCAGGTGGTCTCTCAAATACAGCTGTCTGCTTAGATAGTTGACTATCATGGGAAAACATAATTTACCTTGGTTTATTTTAATGCACACTAACAGATGCATTAGAAAATATAGCCTATGGTCTAATCCATTTACACCTGGAAAAAATAAAAACACATAGCTGATATTCCTGAAATTATACCATAACAAGTAAAATAATATCTGGAACCTTATGACAGGCAGTCATAAGGGAGGAAAAAAAGATGGAGGGAAAAAATACAAAGAAAAAAAATTTAGTTCATTTGCCAAAACATAGAAGTGAGAGGCAAGATGAAATTCTGAGACACTTTGTGATGTTGACTTTTGCCTTTAAATTTGATGTAAAATGAAAAAGGGAAAGAAAAAACAAACCAATGGAAAATTGAGCATGGGCTTCTGTTAACTTCCCTAGGGAGGTTATCTGATGTTATCTTTAGTAATCCTAAGAAAATCAAAGTTGATTTCGTTTAGTTATTGTTTGTTGCAAGGTCTATGAAATAATATAATTCGTCTCTAGACAATAACTAATTATTACTGATTACTAAGAAATAAGTCAACAAAGATATTTTCCTGTTTACATTCTTATCAGACTGTATCAAGACCATCTGTATTTTCAAGTCCTTTATCCCAAGGGATAAATAATTTGTGTTACTCATTGAGTATACACATGCAAACATGTCATTTGGATTTGATGCATGTTTACAAAGGCAGAGCTAGAAAACTTAAACAGGAAAACAGGCACTAATGTACAGGAAGAAAAGCTTAAACATGCAGTCGTATCGGATAGAGAACGACATGCTTCAGTGAAAGGATTCTGCAAAGCTATTGTACTGTTGGAACTGCACCAGTATTTGTATTTGTAAACTGTTCTAGGTGTATAATTTCTGTTTGCTGATGTTATTTTTTTAGATGTCCACCCCAAGAGTGTATGGGAGCTTGTACACCTGTGTGCATTCATGTGAGAGAACTGCTTTGGTCAGAGCAGTCACAAAGTGGCAAACCTGCAGAATTCAATCCACATCTGGGAAGGGAATGCACAGCCATATAAACTGGACATTAACATTTTTAGAGAGTGCTTATGCCTTAAGACTTAGTGTTGATGCACAACAATATGCTTGCTTTCCATGCTCCCCACTGCTGCAAGCAAGCAGACTGGTCTCGCTTCCAGTTCTTCCAATCTCTGCTCCTTCAGACACTGTTCTTAGCTAAATCCTTTGCCACAAATGGAAAGATTTTATCCTTCCAAGCAGGCTGGGATTCCAAAACTTCGGGCTCATTTCCTCTCTGCCTCTGCTTTCACATCCTACCCTTGTGCCTTTGCTCTCGTATATTGCTGGAATGATTGTGGTAGTGAAGTGAGTGCTTTCTAGTACAGGTTTGGGGGGTGGTATTTCCTCTTCCTGATTTTCCTGGCTTCAGAAATGTATGGCTCAGGAAAAGGCAGGTCATGCCATGGGATGGATGCATGGGAAGAGAGGTTTCCTAGCAAAAGCAAGCAGAAATACTGGGGGACAAGCCTTGCCCTGTCTCACATCAGGCAGGAGTTGCACCTTCCCTGAGTACACAGAACTCTCCCTACATCTCTTTAACCCTCAGAAATTACATCCCCATCATGCAAGTCAACAGAGTGCCTGGTCTTCACTTTGCAAAAGACACTTCAAAATAATTTTTCAAGTGTTGCACTGTTCCACTCACAAGAATGAGAAATGTGAGAGGCCACTGAAGATTACTAAGCTTTCCCTTAATTTATTTTTGCTCGGTTTGTGACTTTACTGTGATATTTCATTTTATGGCTACCTTTTACGTTTTTCAGTTTCCTGGCATAATAGGATCTGCCTTTTTTTGGCACTACCCAGTACAAATAGTAGTTAATAAACTGCTCTGAAAAGACTAGAGACTGTCAATGCACATGCCTTTGTATATGGCAGCCCCCTCCCATGTCCATGATGATGCAGTTGTGGTGCTCTAGAATTCAGCAGAAACTACTTGTTTGTATCTGATGATCTTTGGTTTGATGACCATATTTGTCTGTTTAATGAAACAAGTGTCTGTGAAGTTTATGTGGGAAATGGCTGAGTCTTCTCACCTTCATAGTGCTCAAAATGTAAGAACTATTTTTGACTTGTGCCTTACGTGAGCTACATTATGTTAGAAACAGCCAATACGAAATAGATTGAAATACGCTTTTTAGCTGGTGGAGCAAATACGGCTCAGAGTAAAAACCCTTGAAGGGCTAGGGGGAGATTATGTGTCCTGAAGAAGTAACAGGCTTCCTTGTGGCAGTAAGAGCTAGTGTGCTGATCACTGCAAAGGCTTGATTAATGGAGTGATTAAAGCAGCAGAGGGTTAGTGCTCTGGCAGCTGGGGCATAGGAAATGGGCATGGAAACTACTGGGAGTGAGGAAATACATAGCTGCAGAATCACAAGGCTGACTTGCCCTAGCAAACACTTTGATGTTGGAGGTGGGGAAGGATGAAACACATCAGGCAAAGAGTAAGAAAAAACCCTCCTCCCTCCCCTTCCTCCCTCCCCCCAACTCCCCCTCTTCCCCCCCCTCCCCCCCCCCCCCCCCCCCCCCCCCCCCGGAGCCTTATGCATACAAGGGAAAGCCCCTGACTTTTGGCTCACTTAGCAGAAGGTAATAAAGCTTCCTATTATGAGGCTTCCTCTGATGTATTGTAACTGGTCTCAGGCTCCAGAAATCCGACCCCTTGGAACAAAACTTACAGTAGATGCTAATATAGCCTCTAGCCTAGCAATGTTACACACAATGCCCTGTATGGGCCCAGGGAAAAAATTCTAATTCAGTCACATCTTTTATTCTTTGGCTTTCCAACTCCTTGGCCTGTTGCTTTTTCCTATGTTACTCCACTTTTAAACAGAGGTGAGCCAAACGCAGACTACTTAGTTTAAGGAATTCATTCCACCAAAGCTCCAGGCTGACAGCCAGCTATTTTCCTTGGGTCCTTTGCAACGGCAACAAACCTATGTGTGGTTGTTTGAGCTGGACCCACTAAAGATAAGGATCATCTACAGAGCTGGAACCTGCTTCTGGAGTCAAAATTCTCAAGGCTGAGAGGGCTTAGATCAGATGTCTGGGAATGGATCCTTCCTTCTTTGACTTCAACATCTGATCTAAAACAACTTCAAACTCATAACTCCTTTCACATTAACCTCAGCTCTGAGAGGTCTGAGGATTCAAATTTTTAGCTTAACTGTATGACTTCTTCATGCCTTCCATCAGCACAGTTGATTAGAAATAGTTTCTTTATTAACTTTGAGCTCCTGTCTCATGCATGAAGGTTAATAGCCAAGAATATCCTTAGAGAAGGTACCTTGTATTTAATAAATGAAGACCAGGATGGGGCATGAAAAGGGGAATAAAATTCACCATCAGCCCACTAGAGGGTAGCTGCCTTCAGATTCCAGCTGAAAGCCTTCAGCCCAGCCCAGACACAGCGTGCTGAGCTGGCCAGCGCTTCGCTTGACGTGACAAAACAGCATTAACAGCCTTCTCTCCTTCTGCTACTCTTATCAAGCTCTAATTTCTAATTTAATAACCACAACAAAAATATCAACATTCTGTAATGACTCTCCTACAGAAAGATAGGAAAATTGGCACCTAAGAACAGCATGCATCTGAAATTGTTAGACCTTTAAACAATAGACAAATGGCTACCAACCAATGTCATTTTCACATTAAAAAGTTTAAGTCCCCTAATTTTATATCTTTGCTATATTATTTGTGGTATTTGTGGGCTAGAAAGATTTATATGAAGCAGATAGTTCATGCGCATTGTGTGGGTAGCATCCACATTACATGCAACACATAAAGAAATCTACACAGCCTTCAGCATGCCAGCTGTTTCTGTTTATGACACTGAGTTATTCATGAAATCCAGGAAGACATTTTGTAGCAAAATATGCTACCTGCTTGCTTTTAAACTGCTGGAGCTGTCTGTCCAGCTAGCTAAACAACAAAGGTAGCGACGTGAAATTAAATCTCACATTTCAATCCACCCTTTCCCTTCATCAGTTCTTTCTTGTAAATGCAGCCAGGAACTAGAGAAAAATATGACTCACAAGGGCTATGTAGGTGTTGCTATCGTTTGTACAGAAGGTAAAAAGAATGATAATATGCCTTTCCAGGCTGTAACAGCGTTCACTGTAGCAAACCTTCCTGCTTGTTACAGTAGAGTAAATGGGGTGTTTAATTTGGGATTCAGGGTAGTCTGGAGTCAAGGTGCAGCAGTTTTATTACAGAATACAATTTTATTGGAGGCTGAAGATTAAAATTCTGTCTCATATATATATATATATTTGTTTATTATTAATATTATATATATATGTTCTGCTTTGTAGCTAGAAGCTAACACACACAGAGAGAGAACAGTTGTATGTTAAAACCGCTGATTTTTCAATGTGAAAGCACCAAAGAATTATGACATATTTCTGCATTTTCCAATGCACTGAGCAACCTTGTCACAATGCAGTCTTCTCCAGCCATCAAGAAAAGAAAACATATGCACACATTCAAAAGGAGCCAGCGCTATTTTTCATTTCCTCTTTAGAATGTTGACAGTAGCCGCAATGTCTCCACTTCATGACCCTCAGAAAGAAGCTTTTGTGTTTGGAAAATATTTTCTTTGTTTAGCTTTTTTTTCCAGCAAACAGCAGCACACCCCATCCCCCCCTCCCCCCCTTCCTTCAGGAAGATGTTTAGATCATGTAATGTGGTTTTTTTTTTCCTCTATTTATTCTGAATCTTAGGACAGAAGCCTTTCAATAGAATGATTTTTCTGGCAAGGGCACAGTATGATGTATATATTTGGAAATCAAATTATTTAGAATTATGACCATGTCATCAAGATAAGCCGTTTTGAAATGCACTGCTAGCTCTCCGAACAGATTGTACGGGGGGAAATTGGATAACACTTGGCTTGAGCGCTTAAAAGTCGGTAAAATCAAAACATTAGGGACCGTTTCATTTCATTTTCGTCGGAACAGAAGCCACCTCCCCCGGCGTGGGGGCTGCGGGCGGTGGGGACTCGCGGGAGGCCCAGCCCCGGCCTGTCCCGCTGCCGCCGCCAGGGGGCGCCACACACGCAGTTTCGGGGCCTCTGGAGGCTCCTTCCTCTAGAGCGAGGAGGGACAGCGGAGGGGCTTCCCCCACAGGCAGCAATGGCAGGGACAGCGGAGGGGCATCCCTACAGACAGCAGTAACAGGGGCAGCGGAGGGGCATCCCTACAGACAGCAGTGGCAGGGACAGCGGAGGGGCATCCCTACAGACAGCAGTGACAGGGGCAGCGGAGGGGCATCCCTACAGACAGCAGTGGCAGGGACAGCGGAGGGGCATCCCTACAGACAGCAGTGGCAGGGACAGCGGAGGGGCATCCCTACAGACAGCAGTGGCAGGGACAGCGGAGGGGCATCCCTACAGACAGCAGTGGCAGGGACAGCGGAGGGGCATCCCTACAGACAGCAGTGGCAGGGACAGCGGAGGGGCATCCCTAAACACAGCAGTGGCAGGGACAGCGGTGTGGCTTCCACGACAAGCATCATTCGCAGTGACACCGGCAGAGCCTTCCCCACAGACGGTAGTCACAGGGACACCAGTAGCACCTCCCCCACAGACATGAGTGACATTGTGCGGGGCTCTGGCACAGGTGGGTCAAACCACAAAAAGCTTTCACCTACCTACTGCAATAAACCAATCTTTAAGAGCCTTGTTAGTCCTAGATTTAATAGCTTAGCCTTTTTTTTTTCCCCTTCTTTTTTTTTCCCCTTTTTTTCCTATTTACAATCCCTTCAAACCAAAGAGAGAAGAATAATACTGTTGAGTTGACCGTAAATACTGTGCTGTGGTTCTATTTCATCCGGGGGGAATTACACTGTATCATCCCTGATTACCAAGATGCTGTGAAGCTGCTTCCTCTAAAAGCTGCAGTACCTGGGTGCAAGGGAATTATTTCCTCACTGGCAAAAGAAGATGCTCAGCCTGCTGTGAATAATCACAGGCAATTTCTATTTCGATAGCATTTTCCTAACCCTCTTCCATGGTGTTTTTTGATACCTAGCTAGTGGTAGCCCAAGGTCGCTGCCTGCTTTGGCTGATATTTTGCTAGCAACATATTTGCACAGAAGTGTAGGATAACCTATTAGTATCCGACCATTAAAAAAGAACAGCTAGGCTGAAGGCATCTCTTGTGAAGAAGAGATACTGATAGTCCAAGTATTAACTCCTTTATTCACATGTGCACATAGCTTTAGAATGAGCTAACGCCTAGATCTTGCCAATGACCTCAACCTTGATCTGGAGGGACCATTTATTCACAAGCAAAGCATTCACTCTCCATGCAAACTGGTCCTGGGACTATTGCCTGTGTGACATTTGGTCCTCTATTAATAAACACACAAAGACACAGAATTACTGTGATTTTATCCTCTTACCATTTGCAGTTGTATGCCATGCACACAGTGTTGTGGCTACTCTTGAGGAACTTTAAATCAGAAATCAGTGCTTAGTGGCTTTGTAGCTCTCACAGAGAGCTACGGAGGTCCTGAGGCAACCAAATGCTGTGAAAGCACAGAGAAGCAAGCACAAAGACAAGCATCAGCGAGAGAAGCTGGCCATTTGTTAGCCAAGGTGAAGGTATTTTTCATGAGTGCACAATGAGTGTATTGCAGATCCCTGTTCATCAAGATCATGGAAACCACCATTTTGCAGTTCACATGCAACAGTGATAAAATGGTGGTTCAGAAGGGCTAGCACACCCAGCTCAGCACCAGAGTTCCTCCACTCACTCAACAGCCCAGCTCTTTTTTTAATTATTATGAAATGGCAATAGATTTTAGATTAGGAATGAGGCAGGAAATGAGAGGAAAATCCTACGTGCATCTGGAAAACACACAGGGTAAAAATTAACCTTGAAGCTCAAAGAAAACAACATATGTGTACATTTGAAAACATTCTCCATAAGAATTTTCTAATAACTGTAAGGTGTATCATTCTCTTAAAACTTGTAACTCTCAGAAGATTTAACACAATATGTGCTGTTGTGATGCTGCAGAAGCCAATGGGGTATTTAAAAGATAAAACCGTATTGCAGAAATAATTACATTCAAGTCTGAGCAGGAATTAGCCTGGCACTGCAAATGATGAACCTTGCTTTGTAAGAAGGGGGACTTTTTAATATGATGATTTGGCAATTTGAAGGGATGGTTATTTTCATTTTAACAGGCCTCTGCTTAGTGTATGTCCCCTTGGGGATGTAATGAAGGTTAACAACTTACACATGGGGAGAAGGGATTTTAGTGATTAGGGAAATTGCAGGCTCCAGTTTATGTGAGTGTGCATGTGACAGAGAGGGAGGGAGGGAGGGAGAGAATCCTCCCCATTTCAGACACTGCTGTGCAAAATGTGCGTAAATGTGAAACATGGGGTGAAAACCCATGTGTACTGCAGATAGAAGCCCACTAAAGGCTGAAGCAAATGACAAATACTGGCCTCTGGACTCTTCACTGGTGTTAGATCAGGTGTCAAAGCACAGAGGGATAGTTCATTTCAATCGTGCAGCAGCATGGTCCATTTTCCTAAACGTCTTGCCTTGACAAAACAATATAGATCACGTTTTGGGCTCAGGCAGTCATGACTGGAAACTCAGAGGGGCAGAACTTAATCTCTTTCTTGTCTCTAATCCATCTCTCAAACTTCCTATGTACTCCATGAAAACTGAATTCAGATCTCAGAAGAGACTTCACTGTAATGTTTTCCTTTATAAGATTCATTATTAAATTGCCTTATAATTGATTTGGTTTAAACAGCAAATCAGAACTCTGCTTTCAACCAAAACCAGATGTCCACTTATATATCTGCACATTCTTGACCCAATGTGATGAATACCAGGGGGAAGAACATCCCTTTACAATATTGAATGCAGTCCTGTGCCTGGACATTCATAATATTCATTGGCCTATATAACTTAAACAAGAGCAGTTTGTCGGCCTAATAAATCCAAGATTTGGGCTGAGAAATAAAGGTGCTGTCAGTAACCCTTTATCTAGATAATAGAAAAGGGATTATATGATTATTCTGTCCAAAAATTAGGTTTCATGCTTTTAATTGGCATCGTATCCTGTTGTGAGCGTGTAGGGTTTAAATCACAGCCCACCATGTCAGAGTGAGAAGGAAACCTAATACTAAATCCTTTCATCCCAAAGCCTGTAGGGTTTTTATGTGAAGTCCTAATTTCTGTTAAAATACTTCCAAAGAAAGACAATAAGAAACAGTAAACATAGCAATACCACAAATGCACCTTTCCGAGGCACTATTTCTGTCGGTGTTCAAAGAATAAGTTGCACAGGCTGGAAAGGAAACTGCTGTATCATTAAAACCCAAGGAGGCTCAAACAGCCACCCTTTTGTAATATGGCCCCCTCCCCACTGTCTCTCATAAATCTTGTTTCAAACTGGGCTAAAGCCATGGATTGACTTTGCCTCTTGCAGTAATGGCTTGAAACTGTTGTGCATCACAGTTCTGCGTTCAAAGGGAAGCAGGAGCATTTAAAAACAACTTCTGGTGCAGGATGCAATTATAACTGACAGCCAGATGTCTACTCTGTCCAGTATAGCACTCTAGGAGAGATTGCAAATGGTCTTGAGACCTTTGGATCTAAACAGTGCGTCTGAGTGAGTGATACACATATAAACAACAACAGCACAAATCACTGACACCAGCCGAGGGGTTGCTGGTACTGATAAAGATGTCAGGAAGCAACTGACCCCTCTACCCTTCCCTCTCTTATTTTTTTACTGTGCCAAAACCAAAGTATTTTAGTGGAAAAGGTCTCAGCCCATAAAGTGTGTTTATATATCCACTGCCAGAAGTCCATCCTGTGAGGAAAGTCCCATAAGTAATTGTTTAGCCCACAAAAGTTAACTGGACTGTAGTGAAAGATGTTCAATACTCTGATTACATAATATGTCTGAAATTTTTGCAGCAAGTTCTGTAATGCTGGATATTGCCCCAAGATTCTTGCCTACTGAAAACATTTTTTAATGAAACAATACTAAAAATGGACCCTCTCTTCTCTACAATCAGAGTTTATTCTCATGCTTACGAAGCACTGATTTGATGTCCAAAATACATTTCTTACAGTACTTGTAGGGATATTTACAGATTTCTCTGTCTATTTTATGTACCATTTTTGAAGCACATGCACAGACCTACTGACTTAGCACAGGTTTATGTGAGAGTACACTTACATGTTACAAAGCTTTTTGGGAAATCAGCACAAACCACTTCTCTTTGTATCTTTTACTAACATTCATTATGAGAGTAATCAACTCCAAGACTTTAGAAGTGAAAAGCTTTCACTGATTTTCCATGGGCAGTGTATCAGGACCTACCTGGACGAGGTGACATGTTTAAAAGAATGTGCTGTTAAGCTGACATGCATTCACCACAGCAATCATTACCCTATAGAAGAAAGGCTAAAGAGTGTTTGGAAGGTTTCAGTTTGAAGCAGTAAAGACATGAAAATAATGTGAGTAAAAGATAAGATCATTTTTCACCACTTTATGAAGAAGTATTATATTATATTTCCCCTTACAATCACCTTCTTCCTGGGATAGCTACTGTCATTTTAAAATATCAGATCTCTGATAAAAACTTTCTCATACAATCATAGAATCAACCAGGTTGGAAGAGACCTCCAAGATCATCCAGTCCAACCTAGCACCCAGCCCTATCCAGTCATCTAGACCATGGCACTAAGTGCCTCATCCAGGCTTTTCTTAAACACCTCCAGGGATAGCAACTCCACCACCTCCCCAGGCAGCCCATTCCAGTTCCAGTCACTCTCTCTGTCAAGAACTTCCTCTTAACATCCAGCCTATACCTCCCCCAGCACAACTTGAGACTGTGTGCCCTTGTTCTGTTGCTGGTTGCCTGGGAGAAGAGACCAACCCCCACTTGGCTACAATCTCCCTTCAGGTAGGAAGCAATGAGGTCACCCCTTAGCTTCCTCTTCTCCAGACTAAACACTCCCAGCTCCCTCAGCCTCTCCTCACAGGGCTGTGTTCCAGGCCTCTCACCAGCTTTGTCGCCCTTCTCTGGACACCTTCTAGTATCTCAGCATCTCTGTTCTTTGCAGTATCTTGTGTTTTGTAATGAGATTTGGTAGGATTTCTTTAAAAACCAAAAAATATAAAAAAAGAAAGAAAGGAGGAAAAGCTATCCAGGAGTCATCTTTTCCTTATATCCCAGTGAGAAAATTCACTGCATCACTTTATCACAAGTCTTCAGTGTGTCACAAAGACAGGTCTATGCAATATCATTAGAATGAAAGATAAAGGACTCCATAATACAAAGATGTCATCAGTGATGGGAAAATTCCAGTTTTGAAAGAAGACCCCATTCCAAATATCAAGCTTGAAGGATTTAGTGTCTTGAAACATTTTTCAGGTTGGTTCAATGTCACTGTGATAAAAAAGATGTCACTTAAATCATGGCAACCTGATGTGCAAAGTTGGCCTACTGGATGAATTGCCAAAACTTTTATCACAGAAGACTAGTCTAAAAAACTGGCCAGACCTTTGCCTGTTCCTGGAGACAAACTTACTTCATGGGCTTTATGGTGAAGGATTATCAAAACCTTTCTTTATAGCCTCCATTCCCAGGCATTCCCTGGCCATTCTCTACTCCTCCTGCTTGACTCCAAATCCCACAACAGGCACTGCTTGTTTGGACATCACCATTTGAGGCTCTCCTGCAGGTGTCCTGTTGAACCCACATGGCTGTAAGCTTTTCACATTTTGGTCAAGAATCTAGGGGGAGGGGATTGTTCTTACCTCTATCTAAAGCATGAGCTAGGATGTGCCAAAAATCTGAGAAACTAGAAAGGCAGTTTTTCACCGTTTTCTGTAAAAGTAGAGGCACATTCTGGCCACATTCACACAGCAAAAGTGACAATTTGCCCCGTGAAGGAGCCACAGCAGCAAGACTGGGCAGTGGAGTGCCATCTGGGGCACTGTTGCAGAACAGCTCAGGATGCAGCACAGGCATGCCCTAGCACATCTTCACTCTAAGGGAAAAGGGGACCCAAAGTTTACAGTATGCACCAAGAAACTGCTGCATTAGCTGAAGTGTTAAAGCATTGCAAACCACGTCTTTTTAAAGAGTGAGTAAAGATAAAGGCCCCCGAATTCTCCAAAGAAAATAAAGAGTTGCCAAGAGTATGGGTGTGAGAGGAAAGACTGTTGGGTTTAAATCTTCTGTGAAAAGCCAGGTCGCAGAGGAAGGGACCTGGAGCCTAGTGATGGACATATTTTGGCTATAATTTTGTTCTGGAAAAGAATTCATGGGAGGCTCAAGAAAGTCCCTGGAGTTTCTTTAACTAAAACTGGCCCATGAGCAAGTGCTGAGTTTTAAGCATTCCAGCCACTTCTTCAAGTTCATGATTTTAGTAAGCTGTGAATGAGCCCAAGGTCATTTTAATGTGTTGGATTTTATTTAATTTGTAATATATTTAAGGCTAATCATTGCTGTGTAATATTATGTATAGGACTCTTCTTGGAGACAGTCTTCATTTACATAAGAAACTTCTAAAGAGCTACTGCCAGTGTAACATATTTGTTGTTACTGCAATTCTAAATGGTATTTTAAGATCCTAATAATTCTTATCGATATGGGAGATATAAATACCTTCTCACCCTTGCCTTAGAGTGCATCAGAAAAGCAATGTACACAAATCAAGAGACAGAAAAAAGGACTCTGCATACAGTACCAGCTCTCCCTTTTCCCTGTAAACCATCCCAGCTGGGACTGTACAAGGAGAAAGGGAAAAGCAATGTGGTCTGAGAAACCAAGGGTGCTGCAGATAATTTCCATAATGGCCCCATAAAGGCAGAATTTGGGTCAGAATGATGATGGTTGAAATTGGCCCTGTCCCCAGCTACCCAAAGGATAACAGTGCTGCCTCTCCAACCCAGAGCAAAAGAGAGAGTAGAAACATTCACCCAGGCTTCCCGAGACATTCAGTCAGGCTTCCCTGTGCACACAGCTGTGGTACAGGTATACCTCCTGAAAGCTCTAGCTCTCTGATGCCTGCACCATTATGGCCCACATGTGACACCACAGCTTAATCCCTCTACTGTAGCTGCTCCTAGTATCTTCTTGCCTGTGAAACCTGTGCATTTTATCTCCTCCCTGCAAAGGTTCATTCCCTGCCATGCCACATTTTACACAGGAAGGTGCAGGTCATTTGCTGTAGATTTCATGCTGCCTTATCTGCTATGCTTAATGGCTAGGCTGGTAACCTAAGGGCTATGAACTCATCTTCTTCCTGTGCCATTCAAATCCATGAAACCTTGGAGATGCCATTTAAACTCCCAAGCACAGTTAAGGCAGGTACAGATGAAAACTGAAACCATGCAATTTCTGTGGGAACGGAGCACCTAGCTGTTTTTTTTCCTAAGGACCTAAATACTGTTCAGCTGAGAGCCACAGTTTCTCCTCTGGAAAATGGTCATAAAGTTAATTTTGTACCCAGCAAGTTGCAGGGTGCTGTCCTGCAGTAATAACCACAGCAGACTCTGGCCAGCGAGAGACTTTGCAGTGCTCTGAGAGCAGCCTTGCCATGTTTGTTTCTTGTGCCAATGCCTCACATGCAGAAATCACAGTACAGTTACAGGGGTTTTGAACAGCAAAATAGCCCTAATACTTAAATGATCCAAAGGAAGAGCACCACAGTTTGGTAGGACTTTCCAATATAAGGCTGGAGTTTCCTTGGTTGGGTTTGCTGTTTATAATTCCTCCAGCTAAAAACTGCACCTCAAGTTTTTTGTGGTTTTGGAGTTGGACATTTCAAGGCAGTCATGTTAGGCTCTGTTTCTGTATTACTATGGTTACCAATAATAAATACAGTAAAGAGATTTTAGCATTTTCTTGCAAACTAGTAATGAGAGAGAGAAAGAGATACATAGTGCAAATGAAGGAAAATAAAAATGAGACTAAGCCAAAGTAACAAAGAAGAAAATAATAAAGAACATCGCATTCATAATTTCAGACCACTCAGTTTAAGAACTTAAAGAACATTGCATTATAACTATGTTCCTAAATAAGAAAGCAAATCCCAAGCTCTGTCTTGAGAACTGTGAGTGCTATCCTTGTGAGCTCGCAGCCATAAAACCCAGGGTCTGGAGCTACTGTGTACTTCCTGAGAAGCGCTTCTGGGCTTTCAAAATTATTATATTCATCAGAGGAATTTGGGAACCAGTTTGTACTTTGGATTGCAATTTGGAAAGTAAATCCAAGGTCCTGTGTGATATTGAACTTCATAGGAGTTTTATTGATTGAATAATCTATAGCTGCAAAAAGTACAGCTATTTTTCTACTGAGTTTCACTTATCTGACTCTCTTTTGAGGAAGGCTTTTATGGGGTGTATCTATCAGTTTGGGCACATAGGTGCAATGCTCATTGGCATTATAATAGAACTAAAATGCTGGTATCATTTCAACTGACTTATTTTTATATAGTTTAGGTTTATATCATTATCTTAACTTTCTTTCTTCTATAGTTTTGCAACATACTAACCTCTGTAGGAGATGGCTACATGGGAAAGAAAGGGCTAGAGGTTTTATAAGGATGTATGTCTTTCTGAACTGTGTGGACTAGCCAGGAGGTCCAGTCTCACTCCCAAGTCACAAACTTTCCAAGTTTCAGGAATTTTAATAAAAATTCATGAGGCAGGTTAATTAAACTTTGCTATTTATTTTCTCTCTTCCCTTGAGCTTCATGGAGTGCTCTCACTGGAAGACCTATCTTGGAAGATCCCATCACCTAGGCATTAGGCATTCATGTAGAAAGTGGAAAGTGTGGGCTGCAGTCCATGCTTGAATTTATGGAGAAGGGATTGTCTTATAATCTCTGGAATACAAAGGGAATATATAAATATCTAATCTATAGGAACCAGGTCTTCCTTCTCAACAATAATAACAACCGAGCTGCTCAAAATGTTCTCATCACTTTGAGGGACACATACTTTTTGTTACATTTTCTCCTGAATTGTGAAATGTCACCTTTCAGAAACCAAATGATTTGCCAACCAAAAAGTAACAGAGAGCCCTGAAAAAGTATCTATTGCTCACTTTGCCACCAGTTTTGCAAGAAGAAAATTAAATACCTGCTTGAACTCCCTCTAATAGATTTTGGAAGGGAACATGATGGTCTTTGTGGCTTCATCATCAACCTTAACTTTGTTTTCAGAAATTTGAGTAGGATTTACCTGCACAAAGCCTGCTCTAATGTATGGGAGTTCTGTGGCTAAAACCCAAATAGCTCTCACAGAACACAATGTCTTCTTTAATTAAAGACTTCTGGATTCATTTTTATAATTGATTGTTTCCATAATTGTTTTATAAAAAGAACTGTGGGCATCTTGCAGGTAAATCAATTGTTAAACTACTATTGTACATTCCATTAGGATGCAGCCTACAGTAGTCCATCTTTGTGCTTTTGATCATACAGAGTCATTGCAAAGATCACAGGTAACTGCCTACTAATAACTAATTAATAATGACCTCACTTTTAGTCTCTCAATGTGGACAATGGCACAGGTTCCAGTGACTGGAAGAAGTGTAGGATTTGGCCTATTAAGATGATTAATATGTATCCTCTCATTTTCACCAGAGCATCAGTAGATTTGGCAATGTACTATGCATTGAGAGCATGCTGCATTTCACTAGGATGCCTGCTTGATGACCTGTTAAAGAGAATAACAGGGGTTATGTGTAAATATAGTAACAGTATCCACAGATTTCCCCCTGGACCCACATTCCTCATGTCTCTGATAGCATTTTCTGGCCATACTTAGGGGAGGAGAACGTCTGTCCCCGTATAATCACACAGTATCACAGTATAACAACCCTGACAGTACCCATTACAGTCTAAGGGACCTCTCTGAGGGCTGGTGTTTGTGTATGCTGGGAAAAGGGCTATCCTTATCATGCTACTTGCCTCCTCAGGCCTTTTTTGATGTTCCAGGGGAAAAAAAAAAAAAAAAAGCAGCCCCAGGAATGGGTTAAATTAGTTAGATACTTCATTAATTACATAATCTGTTGCATGTTTACATAGTTATACTCGAGGCATTTCTACATTTGTTTTCTCTCAAAAGAACAATAGCAAATGTTTCTCTTCCAAGGACAACTGTTTCTAGTCCATCACTTCTTTCACCATATCCTTCCATCCTGCAAGTTTCCAATTTGATGGTTGCTCAAGGTTTAAGAAGTTTAAATTGACCTTGACCCACAAACATATGATTTGCAGTAGCTAATATTGTTCTGGAAAGCCAAAACTTCTGTCCTGAAGCTAAACTGCATTCAGTGATTTATATTTCTTCTCTTGGACCAGGTTCTGCTGTATTTACTAACACTACATATTGCTTTAACTCCTCCGGAAGCCTCACTAATTTTCAAGGCACTCTTCCAAGGTGTGGCAGATTCCCAGTACAAATAAATACACCAACATGTAGTCCACTAATATATTGTCATGACTTCCAGATAAATTCTTTGATCACTTTTAAATGTCATCAGGTCTGTTTGTAAAGTCCTTGCAGATTGTTCAAATGTAGTTTAAAAATACACAGATAATACCTGCTTTCTTTAAAATAAATCCCTATTGGCAGTATCATGAGATACCTTGGAATACACAACATATATTTGTGCTGGAAAGAAAAAGTCCTCCTTCTACTTAGGAAATTGCAAAATACATTCTAGTTGCAGGCTCTAATGGAGCATGTTTTCAAGCACAGTGGATTAATTAATTGTTAAAAGATGGAAGAATATCTTTATGCTGTCCCTGCAAAGCTTGAAAGTTTGGAATGATTTGTGTTAAAGGGACAAGACTGACACTGAAGTGTTCCTGGTATCATCGCTGCCTTTTAGCTTTTTGTGGCATGCTCTTTAGGAAAGAGCAAAGAAGTAAAAATATGAAATTGAACCCAGCAAATTTAATTATAAAACAAAGCCACCCACCTTGCTTTCAGGGTCAGGAAGTATAATCGCCTCCTTTTGACGCAAGAATGAGTTTAACAACATATGTGAAATGAACAATTATTTAAAATAAAAGGAAATGACCTTAAAACCAGCTGCAGTATCTCAGGCTATAGCACCGACAGCAATGCAGGAAATCAGCCCATTGTGGGATGAAGGCACACGCACAGATGACAGCGCTCCTGCAACCCTGCCCTTGCAAAGACAAAAGCAAAAAGCAATCATCGCACTGAATGCTGTAAAATATCTTGCTTGCATTTGATCTCAGTAGCTTGCTCTGCCTCTGATTTTTTATTTATGTTTGTTTATTTTGGTCTTCTTTTTTTTTTTTTTTAACTTATTTATGTGTTGGCTGCGAGACCACATCCTAACGCCCAAAGCCACTGTTTGCTTCACAATGGCACGATGACATTGAGCATTTCCCAGTGAATTGTGTTTTAATGAATGTCACAAGCAGTGGGAACACTAGGGTGAGCTCACCCTCACTCCGTGCACACCTAAGAAGACGGGAAAGAAAAGAGCTTTTCTGCCAGAGAACAAACCCATTTTCCCCAAAAGAAACTGGAATCACGTGGCGAGGTGCGGAGCCTTAAGGACAGCGCAGAACCAGCCTGCAACGGGGAAGAAATTAAGCACGGCTGTCTCCTCCTCCTCCTCCTCCTCCTCGCACACACATTTCAGCCTGTCGACGCGTTGCCTGTCCATATCCCTCACAGCGCATCTGTAGTGCCATTAAATTGGATAATCCCTCTGGCCTTTGATACATTTCTGGACATGATTATTTCATTACTCGCAGTATATCAGTAGGATCATAATAAAAAGGACTTCTGACAACCTGCCAAGAGTTTTGTGGCCTTGTAAACACAAAAGTGCTCTAATAAAATTTTATTAAGTGTTAAAAAGTCATAAAAAGTGAAATAACATAAACTACAAAATTTACTGTCCTCAGCAAATGCTGAAAATATCGTCCATAGTAAAATTAAATTAGCATGTAATAGACAGCGCCACGACACTGTCGCGTGGGCCTAACGGAGGATCCAGGGAATGGGAAGAAAAAGGGGAGGGGGGAAGAAAGATTGCACTTGAACTAAATATGGGTCACGGGGGGTTAGTTTATGGCGATCCTCGGGTTTTACTGTCAGGCCGATCGGGATGAAGGCACGGCCGGGCTGCGGAAGGCTGCTAGCAGCACCGTGCCTAGGGCACGGGGCTATCGAGAACGCGATGGGGCGTGGGGCGGCCGCCAGGCGGCGCTGTGGGAACGGGAATGCGGCGGGCCCCGCGCTGCGACCCCCCGGCGCAGCCCCGGCAGGAGCGCGCCCCCAGCCCTGAAATGAGGCATTTGCTGCGATTTTGGCGTCTTCTTGCAAATCAAACAAAAAAAAAAAATGGAGCGAGCAACAAACAATGCGGGCAGAACTGAGCTGGAAGGCGCCGAGCGGGGCAGGCAGCGGCCGAGCAGGCTTGCGGTGGCTTCGGTCGCGCCGCCGCCCCGGCTCCGAGCCCCCACGCTTGGGGCAGGGGGTCCGGTGCTAGGGGCAAGGCGGCGGAGAGTGCTCGCCCTCCGCGCCTCCGGCGGCCCGCGGCAGGAGCCAAGTAAGTTCAACCCTTCCGTTGCCGTCGATGCTGCGCAGGGAGAATGCACAACCGGGACCGAGAGGGACAGGGACGACCACCGCCGTACGCTTCCGCGGCGGGGCGGGGGGACGCGGCGGGACAGGGGGACGCAAAGGGACGGGACGGGATGCAGCCCCTTGTGGCGCTGCCGGTGTGCCGTGCCGGCTGCCCGTGCGGTAGGAGGTAGACAGGCTTGTCTCCGGGCTGGTTTTGGCCCTGGCAGCGCCCTGCTGCTGGGATACTGGCACGGAGGAGGCAGCGATGGCAGATTCCCGGAGCATCACTACCCCCTCGGGATGTCCATCCTTCGGGTCTGCTCCGACATTTATCTGCGGCTGGCTGGGAAACGAGACACTGTATTCTCGGCACGTGGAGTCGCTTAGCGGAGTCGCCAAAACCTAAAGCGAGGGGCAGTGGGGAGGGTAAAATACTAATAAACCAAAGACATTTATTTCATATTTGTGGGTAGAAAACGTTTTAAGTTTCACTTTGTTCGGGTAAAGAGGATAACCTCATGTTCTAGGCCAGCTACTCTACGAAAAATGTACGGTGCCTTGCTGCCTAAGCATGGCTTGTTCGTGAGCCTGGGCTGCGGCATGCTGTAAAAGTGGACCAGAAAGTGTAGCCAGACCAGCTCCGCTGGACAGCTGGCAGTGGGGGGCCTTCAGGCAAAAACTGGGTAACGGATTTGCAGTATACGAACAGGAACAAATTGGTTTATTCTCTCACTAAGGCTGAGAGAGAAGGGGAGAAAAGCCACAAAGTCATTATTAGTAGAAATCCTAACAACTCTGTAAGTTAACCGCGCTTCAGAAACTTTGGATCTGTGCACTATGGATTAGGCTAAAGTTACAAAGAAAAGCATAAACAGAACTGTGCTTTATTTTGAGACATCTGAATGAATGGGAAAGTTGTATGTGTAGTGTTAAGTAGTGCTTGCTTTAGCTCAGCTGTTGTAAGACTATTACGTGAAGTTGGCTTAGACTTGTGTGCATATGCAGACCATACAGCCATAAAATATATATTTATCTTACTGATTCAAAACTTGTAATATTTTATAAACCCGTGTGTTCATCACCTCTGATTAAAAGAATGAGCATATTACTGTATTTCTTATATATATATACTTACTGACAAATTACAGAAATAAAATACATTTGAGTAAATAGCTTTTCTTCTATCTCAGATTTTTATTTAAACCTTCCATAGCTTTGGAGCAATGACTGCAATTAGTAATGTGCACAGAAAGAAGTTGTACTTGTTAGGCCAAAGAAAAATTACCACACCAAGTTGTCTACTACATGTTTTTTAAATCTGAGCTCTAAACCATCTCTGGAAGTACAGAAGTTTCCAATGAATGCTAAATAATGATTTTCTTTGACGTCTAATGAAATTTTCAGTCTTCTGTCACCAGATATAATGTAGAGACTGCAAAAATGCAAACATAAAGTGTAGCAGCAGTGTGATCAAAGCTTTGGACTTATATGAATTAAACTGTCGGTGAAGCATTAGAGAGTTCCACATACATGTGGCTAAAGTGGGTGTGTGTGCCTACATAACTTTGAAGAGTTTGTAAATTAAGGAGCTTGGACTTCAGTGTGCTTTACTGAAAGACTCTTCAGGATCAGTTCTAACAGTTGCTGGATTTGGGGAACATTCCTTGGAAATGCCTCTTTAGGTTATGATGTGCAGACTTTAATGTGTTCTTTAAAAATCTCTCTCTATCATCTGGCTCATCAGCAACTTGCTATTTTGTGCTGTTCTCTGCTTGAGCAAGTACATGTGCAGCATCACCGTGTCAACAGTCCCATTTGCACCATGGAGTTTACAGACATGAATCCAGGATCTGGGTTTTGGTGATGAGAGAAGTAGGTTTTTTCTCTCCTAAATGCATCGTTCTAATTTATGGCCTGTGTTTTTAATTATGTGGCATTACTTTGACAATGGAAGTTTTATGTCAATCTAATTTTTTTTAATAGATACGATAGTCAAATATGGGTTATGTTTAAATGGACACATTAAAGGCCCTATGGGCAGACGTCTGACCCTGCACTGTGCAAGGCTGAAGCTCATGTTGGTTACAGTTTCAGACCCACTTCTTTCAGCGTCCAATCTTGTGCCTTGCACCTCCAGCAGCAAAAAGCAAACACAAGACTCCTGCCTGGGGAAGTTTGCAGTCTGCCTGTCAGAAGAGCCTTAAAGGATGAGGAAGAAAAGCACAGTTACAGCAGACCATGATGCCTGCAGCAGGCTGGATGGATATTGTCTGAGCTCAGAGACTCTGACCTCATGAGTCGCTTCTTTTTACAGAATTTCTTGAAGTGCTTGCAGAATTTAAAGGCACACACCATCCAACAGAGGTCTATCTTGTAATATATTAACCACATATTTCTAAGGCAATTAATGACTTCAAGCTTTTGTTGTTGACTTTTTTGGTTTGTTGTTTGGTTAGGGTTTTTTTACCATAATGCAGCTGCTACAGAAATGGATAGTGGGTCAAATCTTGGCTGTTCTGAAGTCAGGAGTCACAAAACTCATTGACTTCAGTGGAGCCATGTTTTCATTGATTGCATCATAATATTTTGTATTAGCCATCTGCTTTTTTCCTCCAGGTAATAAAAATGATAACACAAAGTGTAAACTGCCAAAAAAAACCCCAAATAGCTGTGTAATATTTTGATTTCCTGTACTACAGCATAACTAAAATATTAACTTAAAATCATCAACTCACTGTGTGTAGGACCAGCACCAGATCTGATCTGGACAGTGCAAGGGCCATAGGAAGACAATTCAAAGGCATCACTGGCTATTTACAGTTCATGACACTATTTAGGACCATGGCAATGTGAAACTCTGTGCCAATGATGCTTTACAATGAATGGCAGTAAGTTAAGCAGGAGAGACAGTATTAATTCACAGCCCTCTCTTTTGCACATTTGGTGTTATTGGATGTGCTTCCTCTTAATATCTTAAACACGTGTGTCATAATGGACTTCTTAAAGTCTGTTTTAAACCATAACAGCAGAAATAACAATTTTCTTTGAAATGTAGGGACAGAAAAAGAAACTGCTGGACTTGCAGCCACTCCCAGTCATCTTTTCATGGACAGTTTTTTCACATCCATTAGCCTGCCAGAAAAGGATGGCGCCTATCCAGTGTAAATATTGCATTTTCTATATTTGAATGGCTTTCTGAGCAGTATTTCTCATCCCCTGAGAATGTATATTTTATAAATGCAATATTATCTGCAATTCAGAGCTAGATTATGGTAGGATGTGACTTTATAATGCAAGAGGTATTTAAAGAACTCTATGGACTCACTGTAGAACAAAACCTCTTTCTTTTATTTAAATATACAGTGAAAATTATTTAAGCACAGTATCAAACACACTTCTCTTCTGGAATAGGGAGGATCCAGACATGGTTTTAGAGAAATAAATCTCCATGTGTAGATGAGTTCTGTTACTACTGTTTAGCAGCATAATCTGTACTGCGCATATCTTAAAGTGAAAAGACACACTAGGATCTTTGGGACCTAATATACTCCTTGGAGTAAACTCTTCACTGTGTACATTCCAGCAATAGCCCACTGATAGTGCCAGATGCTGGCAGAACTCTGCATTGGTAATAATTATGAAAATTATTTGATCCACATCCATAGGAAGTAGTGGATCTTTTAAAAGAAGGAGCTTGTTCTGAAATTTCCACTGTTACTTTCAATCCTTCTCTTTCTCATCAAATGGAAAATGAGCAATATTTGAACTCGATCAAAACAAATTCTTTTGCTCATTGTTCTTTAAGTTAGAACAACGTAGTGGGTTTGCATAGTCTTCTGTAGGGGAGGAGCAACTGTACCCAGGCATGGCAGTTAAATCACAAGCTTAGACTGGTGTGGATTTATATAGCTGAACTGTGTGCCCTGCAATTTGTGTTTACAATGAAAAAAAATTGACCTATCTTTTAACTACAGCAGCATTGCTTAGTCCTGTTTTAATACATACCAGATACAGTCCATTAAACTGGAGCAAATATAATCCTGAAAATACTAGTTTCACATTTTCCTGGTAGTAGGTAATTTTCCATACTCACAATCTACTGTTTTGAAAGAGTGCCCTTATTTCCTGACTTCGAAGTGCAGAGCAGTGCTTTTGTCTTCTGTTCAGCATCCCCACCTTCCCTTCAGTTTGAGGCTCAGGATACTTTGTATCTTGGGCCCTGTATTTTCCCATCTTCAATAAAATGCTGCCAGCTGCTGCATGATTATCATTTCCAAGTCACTGCTGGTGGATATCAAACATGTAGGTGTGGTAGTACAGGAAAGCTTAAGTCACAAAGCCTAAGTGAAGAGGCAGCCCAACATCCACCTGGCTACAGCAATAAAGAAAAAAAAGAAATTGGAAATTTTCATAATGAAAAGCTAGGCAGGAAAATTCATGGCTTTCCAGCTGGCAGAAATGGTCCATGGACCTGAAGGAGAAACAGGTCAGCATGACGGCTGGCTCCTGGCTTGTGAGCAGAGATGGCGAAAGTCCCTGCTGGAGCAGCCATGGCTTTCCCCAAGCCCGTCCGCTGCCCCAGCAGTGCCCCAGCATGCAGGCAGGAAGCCAAGGTGCAGGCAGCATGACTGTGCCAGTTCTTTCTGGCAGAGAATTGGGCCTTACATTTCCAGCCTTTGTCACTGCAAAAATAACCTTGCAAATATGAAGCCTGAGTAAACTAAGGAGCTGGCAGGAAGCTTGGAATAATGGTTCTGAGAAGTGTGAATTGTGCCCATCACATGCGATACCTCAGAGGCTTGGTAACAATGCATTCAGTGCAAGACAGCATTAACTATTAAATGCCAACGAGCCTTGCCAACACAAATAACTGGCAGAAGTACTGATCCTGCTGGTGAGGTCCATCCATGTGCAGAGGAAGTACAGATTTACAGGGTCTTGTGCATTTCTGGGGAAAGGCAATGTCCTAGTTTGGCACCAGGACATCTCATTCCTGTCAGTCTGCTCCCTTGTGTAGCGTTGTGATCTTTGCTGAATCATCATATACTTGGTGTGCCCTATGAGGGCAGGGAGATGGTGAAAAAAAGCAGAAGGAATACAAGTGGATCTAGTATCTCTGTCTTTCACTGAAGAGTCTGGCTTATGCCCACACTAGAATACAGCAATACAGGATGATGTGGAGTGCTATGTTGAGAACAAGACTGCTATGTTTAGGAAGGTTACAATTTTGATGATTAGCAAGAGAGGTAAGATAGTGGTAAGATACCGAGTGACATATATCTGCTTTGGCCTTACCCTAGTGCGAGTAATGGTGAGACCATTAGTGCCTTATTTTTCTAACTGGAATATTTTGCCAGTGGAGTTTTGTCTGGGAAGGGAATTTTCTTACACAAACCATACAGACAGTTACGTCAGGGTACCTGGCAATCTAAGATGGAAACGAAGCTGAATGTGTGATGCCCTGGTTGTTCTCAGCAGTAAAGTCTCCTTTTCTTGTGTCGCTGTTCCTGTAGCAGATGAGCTAAGGAGCTCTTCTTGAAATGCTCTAATTTATAGGCCTTGGGAACGAGGGCTAAGGATGGATCCAGACACATGGGTTGGAGGCCCTCTGCCACCCTGCAGCTGTGCCTTATTGAGAGCTTTTCATCAGCACCCTCCAGAGCACACAACCACCTCTGCATTTCATGGTTAATGTATTCAGTACATTAACCACTGAAGCATCTTGGTCACCTCAAAACTGCTATGATTGCAGTGTAAGCAAAGCTGGCAGAATTTTGAAATCAAATTGGAAGACATACTCCTTCTGGTTCATACACCAAAACTCTATGTCAGTAAACTGTCATCCACTCTCTCTTTGCTTACTATTGTTTAGAACTTGCAGCATGTGAAAGCCAGAGCTGCCCAAGAAGGAAGAATAGCTGAAATGTCACTAATGACATCCAGTGCTAGAAAGTGCTTTGAAGTTGTATAGCTGCAATTTCTTCTCTATGATTTCCAAATGCAGAAGAAAAAACGAAAAGAAAAAAAAAAAGAGAGAGAGAAATATCAATGTTAAAAGCATCACTCAGTCTATTTAATTAACAATAGTTGTCTGTGCCATTTCTTATGATGATCTAAAGTGAAGAAAACATAGCAAAGAATTTTCTTTATGGTTATAAAATACGCATTATTTACTCCTGAGCCAAAAAAACTCCTCCAAACAACCACACATAGTATTTTCCAAAGGCCAGCATATTTAGGTATTTCTAAAAATACATTTTTATCTAGTTCTATATGACTCTTGGTGGTGCCTCTCACTGCAGTTTGATCACTAGGCATCTCTAAAAGTGCCACCACCATTCTTCACTAACCACCAGTGACACTGTCACTTTGAAATCTAACAAAAGGCAGCTGCTTGTAATTTATTCCCATTTCTGTCCAATCACTGTTATCCCCATACAAGACAGGGCCAGAAAGATTGGACTCAGCCTTCACAATCTCGCTTCTCTGATCTTGCTAATACAGTGGGGACTATAAGTTGCTATGCCTCTTTTAGGGAGGCCAGTATAGTCTGTGGTGATCTGCTTGGCCACTTTTGCTTGCCAGCATACGAAAATAGCAGTTTGGATGAGTTTTAGCTTTCCCAGCTCTCAGGTGTGATGCAAGGACTAGGAGTAGGTGCAAACGCCAAGTCTGGCAGATCTCCTGAGCTGATTTCTCTGACCATGACACACAAGCTCCTCCTGAAGTCATGCCGACAAATGCTAACACGAGATACCTCTACAACTGCTACAGACTCTGAACACATAGTGCTGTACTCCCTCTTCAGTATGCTACATCTGGACCTTGTAGCAATCAGGACGTTTCACTCCATGACTATGACTGACTGCCAAAGGCTAGTTTCTGCTTTCTTGACTTGAGTAAGCAGGTTCATCAGTTGACTGCAGTAGGAAAGTTACTCCTCAGCATAAAAAGAGCTAGAATGTGAAATCCTGGTCCTGTACTTAGTTCTGCAAGTTTCAGGGAACACAGGGTGGCTGTGCATGGGCTAATGTTCCAATCAAAAGGATGGGGTTGATATCGGTATGTGGCTTGGCATGTGTGATAGCTGAAATAGTAAGATCTACAAATGATTTCACTGTTTTTTACTGTTTCAAAGCATTCAAATCTCTAAGTGCTTTGAGGGCTTTTTTCTGATACTGTCCCACATTTCCAATTTCTTATATATAAATGCTAGTTCATACCACTCTGTACCAGCTGATAAATCAGAAGCCTAGGGCGTATCTGTAAGAGTATTTAACAGCATAGTATGTAGAAAAGAACTACAAATCTCATCTGTTACTCTGCCCAGTGACCCAGAGGAAAGAAAGAAAATAGAAATAAAACTGCTGACACTTGTAGGTCCACATAAAAATACTAAAATACAAAGCTGCTTACAAGGGTTGGGTAATAAAATCCTGTCCTGATAATAGTTTTTGAGTTAGTTTGTGCTTGTATGTGACTTTAATATATCCAAATAAATTCCATTCACTGTTGAAGATTGTTCTGGTTGTCCCTGGCCTAGAAACAGAACTATTTCCTCTTGTGATTACAGTATCACAGTATCACCAAGGTTGGAAGAGACCTCATAGATCATCAAGTCCAACCTGTTACCACAAAGCTCAAGGCTAGACCATGGCACCAAGTGCCACATCCAATCCTGCCTTGAACAGCTCCAGGGACGGCGACTCCGCCACCTCCCTGGGCAGCCCATTCCAGTGTCCAATGACTCTCTCAGTGAAGAACTTTCTCCTCACTCCAAGCCTAAATTTCCCCTGGCGTAGCTTGAGTCTGTGTCCTCTTGTTCTGGTGCTGGCCACCTGAGAGAAGAGAGCAACCTCCTCTAGGTTACATCTAGGTAGAACAAAACTAGAGCTGACTAAAATACAATTGTCTGAAATAGGAGACTGTTGATACACTTTTAAGTATAACCCCATGACTGACCTATCTAGCATGTTGAAATAAATACATAAAGTTAATCACTCCATGGTTTGAACAGTGAAAGAATTTCCATCATTTTTACATTTAATGACATAACAAGAAAAAATGCCTTATGTAGTTTGGTAAAGTAGGACTTAAAAAGGGCTCAGAAAAACATGATTCCTCATCAAAGGACAATCCCCCTATCTTCCTCCTTTCCTCTCCTCTCCATCTCCTTCCTTTTCCCTCATCTTCCTCTTTTCCTCTCCTACTCCCTGTTTTCAGTACCACCTCCCTTTTTCCATCATACTTGCCTTTTTCCCACCTCACACTTTTCCCCCCACTCTCTTTTCCCCCTAAACTCACAGCATCTGGGTTCTGTTGGAGTCTCCTCCCACCCCAGGTGTGACCACTTTACCCTCCCTGCCCACTCCCCTTTTTAAGCAGCTCCAGGAAAGGCAGAAGCCTCATGTTTGCCCAACTGGGCAGAGGGATCCTCCTCCCATCATCACTGGTGAGTCCTCATGGTGTGCACTGGGTGAATGGTGGAGGGTACCAAAAAGGCCGGGGGGCCTGGTGGCCCCCCGGTTACACACACTAGGTTTGACATTTGCTCTAGTGTTACCCACGGGTGCTGGCTGAGCCTCCTTACTTAGGTTGAATTTCTCTCTGCTTAACTGCTTCTTTTTGAACAGAGTCTTCATCAACAAATGATAATTTGATTATCTCCTGAAGACTTCACAGTCTATTTGGAAATCCACATCTCCATTTCCAGGTTTGTGTGATGTGGCAGTCTAGCCCATTTTGGTGCCCTGGCTAATTTCATTGCTTGGGCACTAGCAGACCAGTTCAAATGCTCTCCAAGACATTATACCAAAACAGAGAATTTCCTTTCTGCAACTTTTTTTTTCCCCAGATAAACAGGAACGATAAATAAATGGAGTACTTTTAAGAACTCAGCTTCCAGTTTAAAACTGAACTGTATTTTAATACACTTGAGAAGCTCCTTCATGCTGCAGCTGCAGCTATAGTTTCTAGGGTAGGTTTTTTCAGGTCAAGCTTTCTGAGTGAAGTACATCAAGATAAAAAATTGATTCTTTATCTTGGTGGGTCCTAGTTGTCTTTGACAGCCAAAGAAGTCACATAAAGTTTACATTAACTGATTTTGACAGTTGTCTGCTTGAGATTTTGACAGTTGAAAGGGAAATCAAACTGAATAATCACACAATTACTCACTTTATATAATGTTTAGCTGTACAAAGTGCTGTTCTTCTAGACAGATGATCACCAGTAAGTTGCAGAATGCTTTTACAAGTTTTACACACACTTTTCTTTAGGCTGAAGCCATACAGACACTCCATCTTTTACATTGCTATCTCCAAGGTCTAGCTTTCACCACTGTGGAATGCAATGTCATTTTGGTACTGTGCCCACCCACCCCAAACACCTCCCTCCATGATCTATTTTCTCCCAGCTGTGCTGGAGATGGCCTGTAACATAAAAGAGCTTTCTCAGTATGGGAAGATGCTGCCACAGGAGATTTTAATGCAAAACTGCACAAAAAAAGTCCTTATTTTCAGCTGGTGTTTATGTACATTTCAATAGCAAATATGAGAAACTACAACGTATCAAAGTCTCTGCTAAGAGATTTCAGTAATTCCTTTAGCTTCTTTTCTGGCATTAGAAGTGGTGTGATTACTGGGCTAAGTTCTACCTGATTACCACTTCAAACTCCCTACTATCATCATATTTCCATCAGTAATATATCCAAATAATCAGCAGAGTAGGGTGTTAGTTGTGTTCTGGAACTGTCTGCTTGTAAAAGATGTCAGTAGTATAGCATTGCTAACCAGAGGTGGGCAAAATGTTTTAGTCAAGCCAGAATTTTATATAAACAAACATTTTATATTGCCCCCCCAAATTAAATAAAAGGGCTTTGTCTTGAGATTAAACTTTTCTTTATTATCTCTATATTCAATCCTAAAAGAATAATCAAAGCATTTATAGTAGTGCAACCTTTCTGAACACCTAGTGCCAATTTCAGTGAGTTTGCATTGTATAGCTAGAGTCAGATTTGCTTGTGTTAATTGTCAAGAATTGATGTAGTGATTATTTCAGCAATGGCAAGGTCGATTCCTGAGTGTTTGATTTGAGGGGAGCCTGCGTCACTCCTTGCTGATGAAAATGTTCCACTGTTACCCTAGTGTCAAAAGCAGTTAATGCGTTGTAGCCCATGGCCATCCTTGCTGCAAGAGTAAAGTTTTTAAAGGAAAGGTCCCCACGAGTGGGCTGAAATCCTGTCATAGAATGGAGCTTTTCTTTGCTTACTCCCATTAAGTTGCCCACCTCAGTGAGGACAGACATTCACTGCATGTACACATCTAGCCCAGCTTCCCTTCATGTAACATCATTCATCATGACCTGTCATGCTAGCCATGCTGCCCACATTTTCCCAGCACACCACAGAAAACTTTCCTCTTTCAGCACCTTACATTTCACTGCCTTCTAGGCTTCCTTTGTTCATTTTAACAAAATGGTGCTATTGAGGAGTTGTAACAACATAACTGGCAGTTGCAGAGCACACTCCTCTGGTCACTGAGTGGTCTTTGAGTGCACAGTCACACTGGGATTGCTGCAGAGTCGTGCATTGCTACTACCAACAGAAAGGGCCGGGGGGAGGGGAGAGGAGAGGTGAAGTGTAGTGTTTTTGTGATGCTTTTGCTCCCAGTAATTTCAATAATGTTTTGTAATTACTTTTCTCTTCACCTACATCCCAGGTGAAGCCAATTGGGAGACTGACAATCTGAGGCAAAGCACAGCTTTGCTTTTACACAGCAATCAGCAGTGAAAACACTTCATTTCAATCCATTATACTTGAATAGCATCAAAAATTGTAGTGTTTAGGAAGTTGTAGTGAGGTGGGTGTCCATCTCTTCTCCCAAGTAACAAGTGATAGGAAGCCAAGAGAAAATGCCCTCAAGTTGCACCCAGGAAGGACACTGGGAAAAAAATTCATCACCAAAAAGGGTTGTCATGTATTGAAACAGGCTGCCTAGGGAAGTGGTTGAGTTACCATCCCTGGAGGTATTTAAAAGACATGTAGAAGTGGTGCTTAGTGACATGATGTAGTGGAGGACTTGGCAGTGCTAGTTTCACAGTTGGACTTGATTTTAGAGGTCTTTTCCATTCTAAAGGATTCTGTGATTAAATATTAAACTTTTTATTTGGCATATGTTAGTAAAACAATAGAGGGTACTTGGAGTCAATGAATAAATCTGAAAATAATCAAATAAGGAAAATGTTGGTTATTTACTGATTTGTTCTGGGCAATATTCAGTGTGAGAATAAAAATCATAGTTGTACTTGTCCCTTTGCTGCTATGTTGTTGCTGTGAAGCCTGGTCGTCAAAAGACTATTTTTACTCTGAACATAATTCCAGGTTTTTGCACTTCTTACTTCAGCCCAGCAAAGTAGGCTTATCCATTGCAAGTTATTACTATTGAAACTAGAATCATGCAGGTGGAGATGTTCTGCTGTCTGTGAAAAGGGAGGCTCCAAAAGCAACGCCTCCCATGTACAACTTCTACAGAGGGAGAATGAACAGGATCATCAGACAGCCTATGCCATTGCTAAGTTGGTCTATTCCTGATATTTTAACTTCTATTTTTACTGCATTTTTTCTGCTGAGTAGCTGTCCTGCACCATTTATAACAGGCTTCCAGCTCTTATACTTAGTTCTTTTTCAGTAAGGACAAGGGGAGAAGTTCCTTATTGTGTACTTTAATGCACACTTCAGTAAGTTCAGGAGTAGCTGGATAAAGAAAATGTTTCACACTTGGAGACTCTTAATCCTTTTTACTCCATTGTGGGGTTTGGGTTCATGTTTTTTTGTTCTCTTTTGTTTCCACTCTTCTCTCTTTTTTTCAGCTTCTCCTCCAACTGCCAGTCATGGCATCCTGGTCCCTACTGCTTTCTCTGCTGTCTGCACTACATGCTACATCCTCAGTCATCTCAGCTCTTATCTTGTCAAGTTCAAAACCTTGGCACCATCATTAGGTAACTGCTTTCTTTTGCCAGTGTCCATTCCACTACCTTGCTATTATAGATACTCTTTCCCTAGTACATCTGGTTTTATCTCTTTTTGTATATCTCTCTGCTCAAGCTATGGAGTTGCTCTGTGCAGCCTTTTCTTCACATGGCTCTGTTTATATTTGTTTAAATGAGATTCACCACAAACAATCATTTTAAATTCAGGTGAATAGATAGGTAAATCAGTAGGTCTGCCTAACAAATCCACATGTTCTGCCAAAGTAGGAGACAACAGCAGCAGAATATGGCCTTATTTTAGGCAGGTGCAGTTTCAGCTGCAGTTTCAAGGTGCACCCTAGTTTAATAGGCAAAATTATTGCTGTTCAGAATTGGTTTTATCAACTACTCCTCACTGGAGAACTCCCCCAGATGCACACTGCAGCTGGGTCCTTATGCTAGTACGGTTCGCAATGTGGAGGAATCCAGGACCCAAAGAACAGGAACAAAGACTTCTGGGACAAAACTACAGAAACATTATTACCATTTTAATTTAAGTTCTCTCCTCTCCTGGCACAGTAGCTTCTGGCAACAGGATGACCAAGATCCCCAGCTGCTTGTTTGACTGTACTGAAAGCCCAGCACACTGAGCCATTAGTTCGTAACTCTGCTCTACTCTCTTACATCCACTGCTACCTTCCCTGTCTTTTTCCCAACTGTTCAGGTAATTCAAGTTAAGATTTATTTTCTTTCCTATATTACCCTGCTAATCACTCATATCACTCTTGGAGCTGAACAAATAGCAGTTAACTCAAAAATAATGAACAGTTGATGTCTACAATACAATGCTGTCCAGTTCTGCCAGTGTCCACTGTAGATGAGCAAAGCACTGGTTTATTCACAAACACCAAATTAACCTACATACTTCAGAAGAAAAATTATTTGGTAAGGATCTATGTTCTTTCCTCAATATTTGATATGCAACAATGACTACACCACCATGCCCTGAATATCTTGATGCTGGACTATGACACAGTTCATGAGGCACAACAGCTATGAAATGTGAGTCCTTCCAAGGCATTTTATGCTTGTCAGGTTGTCAACAGATTTGTGCCAGTGATGAGACTTGTTTGAGTTGCTGAGCGTTGCAGGCCTGTTTCTGTTTACCCTGCCAACCCATTTGCAGCCAGCTGCTCTCCAGCAGGAGACAATGTTAAAGCAAACACATACATGGAAATTTTCCTTGCTAATTAGGATACCAAGGCAGCAAGTCCCCTAAATGCATGCTTAACTTCATTTAATTGGATGACTAACCTAAAATTTCTCCTGAAATGTCTTATGCAGTTGTGCAAACTATTAAAATTTCCTCAAAATGATAAAAAAGCAATTTTAGTCTTCTATGCATATGTCATCCAGTAATGCTCACACAGCTTCAGAGGGGGTGTTTTTCTTGCATAGTTTTGATTACTCTCTTGATTCTTTGACAGTACTTCTGTCTGCCAAGTTCTCAATGTATTCACAATTTATCTTCTCATTCTTTCTATATATATTTTATTTTAAAATAGAATAAGACTCCACATTGATATTAATAAAACTGTTTATATATCTTATTTCTGTAAGCAATGAAGCTTGGGCTTGTGCATCTCATGAGAATAAACATGATTAATATAGGTATTTGAATATCATCATAGAATCAGTCAGGGTTGGAAAGGACCACAAGGATCATCAAGTTCTAGCCCCCCTGCCAAGGCCAGGGACACCCTACCCTAGATCAGTCTGGTCAGAGCCTCATTCAGCCTGGCCTTAAACACCTCCAGGGATGGGGCCTCAACCACCTCCCTGGCCATCATCTTGGTCATTAGCATCTGTATTGTGAAGATGGGCTTCCCTATATTTTTTTGGTGTACAGGACAAGATTAAGAGTTGCTGATATACAGAAACATGAGTGGATATCTGTAGCAAATAATTAATCCTGGAGGAAACCTAGTGATGAGACAGATTTACAATTCCAGTGTAATAAAAGGTCTTAAGACTTAAAAGTAGACATAGCCTGTCGTGGACTCAGATATTTTGCTGAGGGAGAACCCTCATTAGATTTTTTTTGCTCCTCTTTCTCATAAATTCCCAATTCAAGTCTGACAGGTGAAGTACTTCAGTGAAATAGAATTGCTGTTGCCCCTGTAGAAGAGAGAGGCTTTGATGGGTTAAGTGGATAAGTTTTCAAGAACACAGAACATAAAGTATCAGCTCTCCCCAAGAGTGCCACTTGTCAGGGCCCCCAAGCAGAAGTTTGATGCGCTTGAGTAAATCTGGTCTGCCTGCAGCACAGGCAGGTTCACACTAACTTTGATGGAGCTTTCAGGTAGCACAACTCTGAAATCTGGCTAGACTGCTTTTTGTCTAAAAAGGAGGCATTCTCAGAGGTGGAATTGTCTGAGACTAAGAGGTCTAAGAGTCTGACCAGTCTGTACTTTCAAAGTTTTCCTGGACATTACTGCACTGTCTGGAATTTATGACAAACTTGAAGTAAAAAAGTAGATGCCATTCTTGTGTCAATTTAATGCCATTTTCTCCAATTCCTACACTGCCTGGTGCATATACACTGGAAATTATGCTTCCCTGGGTCTGAGTGCCAAAGACCTCCTCATCACAAAGCTTGCCTCAGACAGCTGTATACCAGCCTAAACTTCCTACTTGGTCATTTGGTTCCCAGGCAAACGGAAGAGCTGAGCTTCTCTATTCCCCTCCTCACAGACTCCAAACCTCTACCATGGTGGTCTGAGGAAATACCAGAGGACACATCTCAGTACCACACTGTGTGCCTCTCGTGAAAAAATAACCAAACACCAAAAAAAGAAAGGGGGGAAAGGTTCCAGTAACTATCCTGCCAAATGCCATTAACATGCTAGCAACAAAAATCTAGACCATATCATGACAACCTATCACTGTTTCTGTGTATGGTGAAGCATAGTGGAGCCATCTGCTTGCAGTGTGTGGCCTGCATCTCTGGCTCCAAGAGTGTCTGAAAAACTTGTACATTTCTGAATTTCACATCTCTACTACAAATGTTTCCATTTGCATAGTAGTGTGATGCTCTGCATCTTATATGCCACAGCATTTGTGAGCCTTAATCTCTTTAGTGGGGGATTTTAATCATGGTAGTTTTCATTTGCAACCACCATTCTTCCCCTCATTACTGAGTGGCTTGAGATAGTAACGGTGGTAGTTCATCACTGCAGCAACTTTCAGAGGATCTCAGCCTTCTGAAACATTGCTATTGGGAAAAAGAATATTGTTCAAAATGCTTCCCTTAAGGGGCTCTAACAGTGTGCATTTCCCAAAAGACTCACTTTGTGACAAATGTGTCTTGCTGAAAAACCTTTCAAATGAATGCACTTGGCTGTGGCTTTGAAGAGGAGCGAGGGGTCCCTATCCTACCTTCCTTTACAGTGAGATATTTTCACTAGTCTCATTTCCTGTCACTGATCTACATGATGCAATATATACCTTGGCAGTCACTACACCCCCTTTAAAAATACACACCACTGCCTACAAACCAGGGACTATTTTCCTTTGAAGTCACTCTAAAGCACACAATGAAGTAAGGATGGATGAGAAAGACAAAGTGTTTTTGAGTTTTACTGACCTTCCCATTGAGTGGAGTAGATCTGTGTGATCGCACATTAAATGAAGCCACTTCTCTCCACACCTTGTGGCCCCACTCTTCTTCACTCCTGGGCTTATCTAAGGCTTCTTTCTAACAAAATATGAGCTTTCCCAAACAATGTGAATTAAGGCATTGTGCTGGCAGCATGATTTATATAAAATCATCAGGATAAGCACTTTTAAGGTTTATGGCACTCAAATCCAAACTTTCTAATGTGGCACAGGCCAGGCAGGGCTGTCATGGAATGAAACTTTTACTTCATGTTGCAATAAATGAGCCAAATATAGCATGTAGTTTTCCTAATTACTGCAGTTTATAACTTTGAAGATAAGTATTACACTTTGTTCTGGAGCAGAGAGCAAGTGAGGAGGGAGGTCTTGCATTGCACCCTGTGAACCTTCTCCCCCATACTATTTGAAATTACCCAGACTAAATCAGACAATTTGGAAGTAAGATGAAGCTATATTTAAAGCACAGCAAAATTTACAAGCATATATACACAACATACAAAAGTATTTACAATTATATGCAAGTTAGAAATAATACAGAAATTCCAACTCCCTCCTGGACAAAACTAATTGCCCAGAAGGGCTAAAAGTTGCCCCCCTTTCTGTTTCCTCCTCCCTCTATCTCAGAAACACACACATAAACAAAGGACAGTTTACATGTTAATTGCCAAAATTAGAGGTGAGGTATGGAAACAGATTAGGCTTAAAAAGGAAGCACAGACCAGACAGACAAAGGAACAGGGCCTTGACAGGTTAGATGGGTGGGCAGAGGCCAATGGGATGAGATTTAACAAGGCCAAGTGCAGGGTTCTGCACTTTGGCCACAACAACCCCAAGCAGTGCTACAGGCTGGGGGCAGAGCAGCTGAGAGCAGCCAGGCAGAAAGGGACCTGGGGGTACTGGTAGATAGTAGCTGAAGATGAGCCAGCAGTGTGCCCAGGTGGCCAAGAGAACCAATGGCATCCTGGAGCAGTGTGGCCAGTAGGACAAGGGAGGTTATTCTGCCCCTGTACTTAACACTGGTCAGGCCACACTCTGAGTACTGTGTCCAGTTCTGGGCCTCTCAATTCAAGAGAGATGTTGAGATACTGGAATGTGTCCAGAGAAGGGTGACAAAGTTGGTGAGAGGCCTGGAACACAGCCCTGTGAGGAGAGGCTGAGGGAGCTGGGGGTGTTTATCCTGGAGAAGAGGAGGCTCAGGGGTGACCTCATTGCTGTCTATGACTACCTGGAGGGAGGCTGTAGCCAGGTGGGGGTTGGTCTCTTCTGCCAGGCAACCAGCAACAGAACAAGGGGACACTTAGTGCCATGGTCTAGTTGATTGGATAGGGCTGGGTGCTAGGTTGGACTGGATGATCTTGGAGGTCTCTTCCAGCCTGGTTGATTCTATGACTCTTTATCCCTCTCGACAAACCAATGAATGATATAGACATCATCATTATTTTCTTTTCACAACCAGTGATCTGATTTCTGTCATTAAAATATTCCAGTTGGCCTCAAACCAGCACACACCCCATCTCCTTGCAGATGTAAGCCCATAAATAACCATTCTGCAGAAGTTTTGAACTCAGCACAATGGCAGTGGTCCATACTTATGCTGCATCTGGAAGCTGTTCCATTGCTCAGGGCACTGATCCATCTTTATGCTTAAAAGGAATCTCAGATGGGAATGTGGGGGAAGTACCCAGAATAGAGAGCTGGGCAACAGCTCAGAAACTGACTACTGCATTTCAAAGTTTTGGAGGATGTTCCCACACAAAGCCTCATTAACATCATAAAAATCAAATTCTAGATATTAGGAATTCTTAGCCAGGACTTTTGGACACCATGGGTGTTTATTATCATGTCCACTTTGTAGGGATTTTGATAAGCTATCAGGTACCATAGATACAGTCACAGAGACTTTACCTACCTGCAGTTATCATTCTGGAAAGATCACGTGTATTAATCACAGAGAAGAGCACAGTCTATTGTGTTCCTGACAATTAGAGCTCTCTGCCAGCAGGACAGAGGCAAATGTCAAGATGAACGAAATGTAAAATCTCTTTACAGGGTTGGGGTTTGCTGTTTTGGTTTGGTTTTTTTTTCCCCAGAAAATCTTGCACATGCTATAAGTAGACTCTTGAATATTTGTAGTATTCTTCAAGTGACTCTTTAGCATCTCTATCTACATATAGCCCAGAGCAGGGAAGGGAGAGCAAAAACCTGTTTCCAGCCACTACAGAAACATGTTGCCATTTTAAATAAGCTTGGGGAGTTGTCTTGCTTTTGGTATCTGTACTGGAGAGAACTCATAAAATGTGGGTTTGAATGCACAAGAGCTGACTCTTATGTCCCAGCACTAAGCACACATAAGCTCTCTGCTTTCAGAGATGGAGGGAATGACCTGAAACTGGGCAAGAAACTTTGTTCTGGGCCCATAAGACTTTTTAGAATGTGTTTGAGTTAGCTACTCTGTGCTGTGATAAGCCCAAGCTTCTTTAAAACATAAAACCTTTGTAAAATGTGAGCTTAAAAAAAATGAGAAAGATGAACCATAGCAAAAAGCAAATGGAACAAATAAATGGATAAACAGATCAAAGATGCAGTCTGGGTTGTGCAGGTCATGGTGTGAACTGTTCGAGTGGATTTGAGCCAGCAGACACTTCCAGGCAGGTCTTGCCTGGTTGAAGTCTGTGACCCTTCTGCTAGGCTGGGCTGGGTCTATCTATTCTCTTTTATCCTGTTTTTAACCACAAAATGAAGCTAAGAAACCTTTCCTGACAAAGGAGTCATTGAAACTTTCCCTTGAAAATGTCTCCTTTTTGACAAATAAAGCATGAAGAAATTATCTAATCAGAAGGTTCCCAGCCATCAGAAACAACCCACCCATTTATGCCTGAGCAAGATCAAACCTTTCAGCATTTGGTTATGCTTTTTAAAGTTTACACTTTGCCTAGACAAATAATAGTACTGTTTTTTCCTATCAGAATAAAGCATTTTATCTCTTACTTAAATAGGATTGCCATAGGAAAGTGTCTGAAATTCTTCACCTGGCTTTTCTACCTTCCCAAATACTGAGATACTTTTTAAAAAGAACAGAATTATTCTCAAGTTGAATTTATTGATCACTTCTGTTGGACTCTTGTGCACACTTGAGGGCAAACCTCTAGTCTTGAGTACATAAGACTGTAAAGCACTGATGTAGGAACAACTTGAGACTGTCCCCTTGTTCTGTTGCTGGTTGCCTGGCAGAAGAGACCAACCCCCACCTGGCTACAGCCTCCCTTCAGGTAGTTGTAGACAGCAATGAGGTCACCCCTGAGCCTCCTCTTCTCCAGGCTAAACACCCCCAGCTCCCTCAGCCTCTCCTCACAGGGCTGTGTTCCAGGCCTTTCATCAGCTTTGTCGCCCTTCTCTGGATACATTCCAGTCTCTCAATACTTCTTGAATTGAGGAGCCCAGAACTGGGCACAGTACTCAGGGTGTGGCCTGACCAGTGTTGAGTACAGGGGAAGAATAACCTCCCTTGTCCTACTGATGTTCCTATTCAGTTAAAATTATATAAACAGCATTACTGCAGCAATACTGACATCTTTTTTTCTGTGAAGTTAAGTATTTTGCTCTGCACTGTTACTTTGCCTATCAGCAGATACTGACCAGGCATCATATCACATCAGGACTCTAAAGAAACTTCCGATACTGAAGGGAGAGTTATGAATAATACAGATGTTATATAATAATGATGAATTTTCATTGTTAGGCAGCAGATGATTCATTTTAAATTGGTGGGCTTGGGGTGAAATTTTTCACTTCTGACCATTCAGAAAACAAAAAAATAAGGAAACCAGCTTTTTAAAAAGGCAAACTGACCAGCTAACATTAACTGAAGCTTAGGGGTCATTTACAAGCTCTAGTCATAGAATCATAGAATCAACCAGGTTGGAAGAGACCTCCAAGATCATCCAGTCCAATCTAGCACCCAGCCCTAGCCAGTCAACTAGACCATGGCACTAAGTGCCTCATCCAGTCCCTTCTTGAACACCTCCAGGGACAGTGCCTCCACCACCTCCCTGGGCAGCCCATTCCAATGCCAATCACTCTCACTGTGAAGAACTTCCTCCTAACATCCAGCCTATACTTTCCCCGGCACAATTTGAGACTGTGTCCCCTTGTTCTATTGCTGGTTGCCTGGGAGAAGAGACCAACCCCCATCTGGCTACATAACACCTGTGGTCAAATCAGCCCCAAACCATCCAGAGCCTTCAAAATGTCCTTAGAAAGAGGCAGGTTGCTCTGTATCTGACAAATGTTTCCATAAATGTTAATGATGAATTAATAATGAAGTAATAATGAATTCTGTGGAAAAGACAAACAAATAAAACTTTGTTGGAAGCCACTGAATGAGCATCCATAGATGCTTTCTGGGACTGGAAATGCTTGGGGTATTGGAAACAGCTTGTCCATCACCAAGATTGACTGATGTTATAGAATCATAGAATCAACCAAGGTGGAAGAGACCTCCAAGATCATCCAGTCCAATCTATCCCCCAGCCCTATGCAGTCAACTAGACCATGGCACCAAGTGCCTCATCATCTTTTCTTGAAGACCTCCAGGGACGGTGCCTCCACCACCTCCCTGGGCAGCCCCTTCCAATGCCAATCACTCTCTCTGTGAAGAACTTCCTCCTAACATCCAGCCTATACTCATTAGCATGTCACATCTTTTACATGGCTTGTGTCAAGTGAGTTGCCAGTGCTGATGCAGGTTTTAGCTAATAAGGGGTTATCACATGTGTGAGGTCCCTCATTGCTTTAACAGGAATTTAGGAACTGATACGGCTTAAAATGAGTCATATTGTTGGGGCAGAAATGGGGAAATTATGTGGTCTGCAGCTAATCAAAAGGCATTTGAAAGTCTTCTGCAGATTTGTGACTGAAACAGTATTAAGATTGCCACTCGAATATTATTTCACAGTTATGTTTGGGGACTTGTCCATTTGCAAGAACAGGTGTGCAACTAAAAAGGTCTGAAATTTCTGCAATAAAATATCTAGAAACTGCATCAACACTGACAACTCACTTCCCATGCTGCAAGTGGCTAGGAGACATCCGATCCTAATGAACTTCTGCCTAATGAGCCAGCCTACTGGTCATTAAGTTGAATGAGTAGAATTTACCCAAAAGCATTGATGATACACAATTAGAGGATAGAAGCACTGCTAAAAACATAAATTAGAGTTAAACGTGGGAAAACAACACATCATTTACATCCTGAAATATTCAATTCTTGTTTTATCACGACACACATGTCCTTTTAAATTGCAGTGATGAACAGAGATGAAATCAGCCAGGCCCCAGTATTGGCCCTGTAGAGTCAGCAACCAAAACTAAAAACCAAAGTGCCCTTGCAGTTAGTCTAGAGTTACAGAGCTAGAGTTACACCATTGTGGTACATTAACTGTAGAAGCAGAACTCAGGTGCTGAGTGTAATGGAAATGCTCTAAAAGACCATATTTAGAAGAGGTTTTATGCAGCCATGATGGTGACCATGTTCAGAATCTGTAAGTACCATAAAGTGCCATAAAAAGTGAGGAAAGACCGTCAGTTGGAAGAAACTGATGCGTGTCTATGTTGTATGCCCTGCTGCTTGGCACAGACATAGCAGGAAGTTGCTGGGTAGCCAGTGACAGCAGCTCAATCAATATGCATTTTAAACTCTCTCTCTAGAGTTCTTGCTCCTACTGAAACCTTCTTATCCACATCTTCAACCATCAGTTAATATTCTTCCTCTTACTACAGTTATCTCAAATCTTACTAGAAACAGAGTGTCATCTGTGCTCATACAGCTGGAGTTTCTCTTCCTTTTTGAGAAAAAGCAGTAAAGAAGGAGGATTTTAAAAGTCTTCATCTTGTTTTTATGTCACTAAGAGTTTCACATCAGTTAAAACAGCAGTTCCAAGCACAGAAAGGACTCTCTATGACACTGTTTTTTTTAAAGAACATTTGTAAATGTTATGTAAGCTGAAGTGATCTGCAGTACCTAACTTCTTCATTGCTTTTCATGGCAGAGGAGAGAAGATATTATAAATATGTAAAATAAGGCACCAGTACATTAACATAAATAACTCATAACAAATTGTAAAGCTTCGTAGAAAACAGAAAAGTGCTAATGGAATAACGCACGTTTGTTGATTCTCAGAGCAGACATTGCCCATACATCATACACCAAAGCAAGTGCTGAAAGCATCAGCATGTAACAGCACTATTTAAACTTCTTTTATAGGCAAGATTAACTAGTCACTGAAGCAGCCTGTACTGCGACTGCTGATTGGTTCCAACAGCCAATGATTCCCTTTTCTGCTTTTTGTTTGCATGCAAGAGACTATCACAGGGACTTCAGTGTTTGGGGTTCTCAGTAATGTTTATATCCTTAAAGTAGTACTTCGTGGCAGTTGACCACCAGATTATCAAGAATGATAACTGCTTTTCCAAAAGGACCAGCCCAGAGGTCAAAAGCACAAGATTCTGTAACACCCTTCCATCACCCTGCCTCCCTCAAGCTTTCCAGACAACCTTAAGAAAGGATTATCATGTGGACTGTCACTCCCTTTCTTTGCTGATTTGACCAACAGAGGCATCAATAAAAAATGTATTGCAATGGGCAAAAATAGGTGTTGACTCGTGGCACATAGGAGCTGAACCAAACCCATTGCATGTAGAGGACTGGCATGGCATGGATTTGATTGAAGGAATAAAGAACGCAGCCAATGGCACAGAGGCTCCTGCAGAGGTAGTTAATGCTTACATTTCCCAAAATGTGGATTTGCATGTAAAAACCTTGCTTTCCCCTTGCACGTCCCTGGGGTTCCTTGCATTTTTCAAACTAAGCTGAAATGGAAGCCAAAAGACACCACCCACACAAGCCTTCCTCCATTCAGCGGTAGGAACACCAGGAACAAAAGGGTATCCCACTTTTCTGAGAAGCAAACCTATTAAATTATATGCATACATGGAAAGTCAAATGCTGTAGTTGTATGCTGCTCTGTTTTGCAGCTTTGTAAATTTGACTCATCCTGTCTTGTTAAGGAATTAAAATTAGAGCCATGTTAAAGGGATGAATTTCAGATTGAGAGTCCTTGAGTTGTCGATGCTCTTTATGCCATATAAAACAAATAATAGAGCTTGATGGAATGCAAATCTCCATGTTCTGACATACATTGAAGTTATTTATGGTTCACTTGGTGCATTTGTTTTTCCTCTTTGGCTCTAAATGGACTTTTAATCCTAAAGTTAATATTGATATTAAAAGAGCTCTGGCCACAAAAATGGACAAATTAACAGGAGTGAGGACTTTCACATGGGAGAAAATGATTCATTAACAGCTCTTTTGCCACTGCAGAAGAGCCTGGTTTTGCCTTGTCCTCAGAGAGTCCAAGGAAGTTTATAATAATAACAACATTTAGAAAAACTTCATTACACAGAGAAAATTCCAGGCTCTAATTTTTCTTCTTGAGAGAGTCCAGTGGTTGCTTTTTTCTCCACGTGTGTGTATCTATATACACAAAATCAGGCCCCAACAAAGGCAAAGTGCATTTCCGCACAAAGCAATTCATCAACCACTTCTGTGCTCAGAATTCACTGAGGTAATTTAGATACTTTAATGGCAAGGTAGTTTAGGTAAGGTATGCAATAAATGTTTCCCCCAACCCCTCCAAAGAGAGTAATGGAAGATGTGTGTGTGTGTGTGCTCTAAATGAATCTTCTCAGCAAAGTAATTCTTATTTTAATTATTTATCAGTTAGAAAATATGAAATATAATGAGACAGTGAACTTCACTGGAACCTCTTTTCATGTTGAGGGAGCACTCTTGCATTAGCCAGAGCTTTATGCTGGCTGTAACTAAAACACTAACATAATGCAGTGTACAGCACTAATCTGTCTCGCATAACATTAAATGTGCAGCAAGTAACTACCACTGTGAGCAGACCTTTTGGATCTACTGTTTGCAATATTTTCACCATAGCCTTGACCTTAGTGATGTCAGGCATATATTACATCTCCACTATAATTTACTATTGACATCATGGATTAAATTTGTTGTTTCAGCTAATGCAACAGAGCAAGCAAGGTAGATTGTGAAACAAAGCCAGCTGCTGAAATACGAGGGTTGTCAAATATAAATTTACAAAAGATATTCAGACTGAGCACAGAAGACAAAAATAAATGGACAGAGAAGCTGTTTCTGACAGACTGCAAAGGGCTAGTGACTTAAACTTGAGCATTGTAAATCCAAATGTCGCAAAACACCGCTACAGAACGTGAGACATGTCTATTTCTCAGGAATATAAATGGTGATATGAGACCAAACTTTCAAGATGCTGTGCATTTTTGAAAAGTCTATCACTGTCTCCTGATAAGAAATTTAGTGATCTTTTCCTCTTAGTTTTAAAAGCAGAGAAAAGCATCGTTTAAATTCAGTCACCAATATAACAACTGTATTTGGGGCAGGTAGATTATACAAATAGCAAAAAATGAGCTTTGTATAGTTTTCTTGATTTCTAGAAAAATGCATTAAACTGACCAGTGTGTTCTCATGGTGAAATGTGGCCAATCACAGCCAGTTAATTCTTGGGTGGGTATTCATATCGATAGCATTTTTCAGCTAAGTTACATGCCCATGGAAGAACAGTGGTATATAAAAATAAGATACTTTATTATTTCACATATGTTATGTTATTCACACCACCCTGGATGGGTTCTCAAGACAAGGATTTACTGTGGTTTCTAGAATGATGTATTACCTCACCACCTGCAAACAGGACTCAATGAAGTGAGACATCCATAGAGCAAGATGGGCACTGGTGCCCACCCATGTCTACTGCTGAGGCCAGAAGTCATCCTGCAGTTGCTTCATCTTCCAAATTCTCAAATCATGAAGCAAGTACCTGAGGCTGAAAAGAAGAGGTGCAGCATGCTGTATGCAGCTTCCACCTTAAGAGATTTTCGGCTCCATGTTGGCTCAGCAACAAGCATGCACTTGCGCATCTCTTTCCAGTTTGGGGAAATAAATCTAACTTGAGGAAATTAAACACTAACTCCACGGCATAAATAAGTTGTCAGCACAGATTTAAGAGGAACATATCATGGTCACAGGACCATCAATGAAGTAACTGTGGCTTCTACCAAAATATAAACAGAGGGCAGTGTTTGGGGACAAAAGGAGAGACGGGAATGGTACCTTTCTGTGTGAGATTTGGAATACCTCCAAAACAACAGCATTTTGCAGAATCCTTTCCCTCAGTGGAAATCTATTTGTGGCCTGCCTAATGGGAGGGTTACCTCTAGCAGTCAAAGAGCAGAGGATATGAAATAATGGCTAGACAGAGCAGGCTTTGTTTCAAAGGGGCTGATGGTTTTATTGTTGAGCTGTTTCGCTACTCAAAAGTCCTCATTTTAAGTAAAAACTGGGATGAGTTAAAGCAAGGTTTTGACACATGACTAAAGGCACTGTTAAGATGAATGGTCTTTAGCTTTTTCCTATTGTGTCAAGGATGCTGTGGGAGATGATCAATGTATGCCAGACCCAGAGAGACTCCACGCACCACTGACTGCAAACACCTCTCTGTAGCAGCTCAGATAGACTGTGCTGCAAGAGGTAAGAGCAACAGCATGCTGCATGAGCCTAGCATTAATTTTGATTCATTTTGCAGATCAAGCATGAAATGCCTTTTATAGAGCTCTCTGGCACTAAACCATTTACACCAGTTTAGAATTTTCCAATCTTAACATCAATTATTTGTGACCATTTCAGCTAGATAGCTATGTGATTCTGCAAGTGCAGTATTCGTGCCCAGGGCCTATATATTGATTTCCTCTAAGCTCTGCCTTTTTGGGGAAATCTTTTCCATTGATACACCTGGCCAGCAGATGTGGCTCGGCTATTATATGTGATGCAATTAATCTGGAAGGCTGGCGTCACAGGACTTTCTGTGATGCTGTGGCAGCATTATTGTGATTCATTAGTGTCACTTCCTCAGCAAGTTGTAATTGGCAGTGCTATATTGTTTCTGTAAAAAAGTAGTCACTGTAGTTCTAAGAAAAAGAATGGCACCTTTTCTGTTGTGAGGAAAACAAAGGTTATCCTTGTTTACACATCTAGTGTAAATGTAAAATGAACAAGCTCCATCCTTAATTTACCTCTTCTACCTCACTGCAAAGCCTAGGTGTTAGAGGACAGCACTGAGATGCATTCACCAGACAAAAAGTGTTTCCTATTATTAATGGCTGGAGGAGCCCTCTGTGTAATCAAAGGGCACAGCTGCAGTGATATACAGCCAGTGACAAACGGAGAGATCTTTCTTTCTCACTGCTACAAGCTTACCAGCTTGCAGCCAGCAACTTCCAGCGCTGTATATCTGCAAGATAAATAGCATGAGATATGAATATACGCAGTGCTTACAGTCTTGAAAAGTATTGTTATATCCCCCACATACAATCATTCTAAACATGACTCGAGTGCATTTTTCACAATTTCAGAACTATCCTTGCTGTTAGTAAATAGATACAGTTTCTGAGCAGAGATTTAAAACCCTGTAATGGTGCTGCTTTCCCAGGTCTGGTTTGGAAGCGGGTGCTGTACAGCTGAGGGTGTCAGCAGAGCGGCTCTTGTGAGATTCATAGCTCTCTTTTGCAGTGACAAGCAGCACTGAACTTGCTCTGTGAATGGAATCAGCTAAAGAGTATACAAGAAATCATTTTTTTCTCTCACTCACCTATGCCAAAGCAATCCAAAAGGAAAAGCAATTCTCTTTAATATGTGTGTATTGAAGAAAACACCGCTCTGGTCATTTCTTCTGTAGTTGCTTCTAGTCACATTTTAGTCGTTCCATTTTACAAAGCCAGGTATTCTGTGTAGTGCCATTTCCTTATGCTAAGGATATATCTGAACTGAGACAAAACTTTAAAGCTACACTGGCTGCAATTGCCAGTGAAAAGCAAGGGAAACAAAGGAGGTTGGTAAATATAAAAGCATGTGCCCTTTTGCCTGGTTTCTCTTTGTTGCTGTTGGCATAAGCGGCTCCAGATTTCCACAAATATGAAACTAAAGCTGCCAGTGGTCAAGGCCAGCCCTTCCATGGGCCCAGAAGCTGGAAGGTGTCCCCACATACACAACTACAGGCAGACACAGGCACACACAGAGGAAGTCAGTGCCGCTCCGTGACCTTTCCGTGAACTTTCTAGGAGACACAAAGAGCAGTCAAGAAGGCAAAGGTCAGCATTCATGCTGGTCACAAACAAAAATCAGATTTAGCCAGTCACTGGAAGAGTGTTTCTAGGCCCTTGGATCATCTGAGCAAAATGCTAAAAATGCATTTTGCATAGTGAAAAATTGACTCCATCAGTTTCTACCAGCTCAGCATGGCACAGTTTCGCTTCACTCATTTGACAACTTATTAGAAGTTATATTGAATTTTCCCCTGTAATATATCTATGCAGGTGAGAGATGGAGTTAAAAAATACACAGTGTCTCAGTGCAAGAAAAATATGGGAATTCAGAGTGAACAGGGCCACTGCTCACTTTGTCAGACACAAAAGTATAAACCGAGGAAAAGAAACTGCATGTTGGTTGCCTATCGAAAAGTTGGAGGCAACAGTGAGCGGTGAAGCCTGCAGTTTCGGTTGTAACTGACTTCTCCAGCCTCCTGCACAGGACTTGGTATCAGATTATACCACAGTGCTATCTTTGTGTAAATCAGAAATTAGAAAAAATAGTGAAATATGTGAGTAAATAATCCCACTTTCAGCAGGTCAGAAGTGAAAACGAATGGGGTGGTTTGCCTCTGCCGTAGCCTGAGGTGGACACTTGCCCAAGTGACAGCATATGAGAAACAGTTTAGCACAAAACTCCCATTGATTTCAATGGGGCCCTGGACTAATCCAAATACATCAAGTGCTGTATTCTGAAAGAAGGACAAAACCATACCATGAGAGTGTCTTCACTACAGCAGGCTGGGGTGACTTTCTTCTAAGAAATGAGATACTAAGAATATTATTTTGTTTCCCTTTGCCCTTTTTTTTTATTTACTGGAACAGTCCAGTAAACTAAAGCAAATAGTTCACTTCCAATTAGCAAAAATGATGAGTGAAGCTCAATAAAGATTACAGAGATGGGAGATTTGGGTTAGATACTGGAAAGGATACCCATAGCTTGTAATAGAGTACTTCAATAAAGGCAGGTGCCTCATCTGCACATTTTAATCTACAGCTACCTGAAGGGAGGCTGTAGCCAGGTGGGAGTTGGTCTCTTCTCCCAGGCAACCAGCAACAGAATGAGGGCACACAGTCTCAAGTTGTGCCAGGGGAGGTCTAGGCTGGATGTTAGGAGGAAGTTCTTCACAGAGAGAGTGATTGGCATTGGAATGGGCTGCCCAGGGAGGTGGTGGAGGCACCGTCCCTGGAGGTGTTCAAGCAAAGCCTGTCTGAGGCACTTAGTGCCATGGTCTAGTTGATTGGACAGGGCTGGGTGCTAGGTTGGCCTGGATGACTTTGGAGGTCTCTTCCAACCTGGTTGATTCTATGATATTATGAAATATCTGGATGTATCCTTGAACTCAGAAAATTTTCCAGGTAAAACAAAGTAAAAGTTAAAAACTAAAGAGTACCTTACCCATGCATGACTAGGTATGACTTTATTGATGACACTCTTTTTTTAGAGTCATCTGAATTATTTTGACTGCTTCCTCAGGTCTTTTAGCTCCTAAAACACATGCTCTTTCACCAGCAATTGCTCACTCTGGAGCTCATTTTACTGTGCTTGCTTTAAAAAAAAAATGTTGGGTTTGTTCATCAGCTTTTGCAATAAAGTAGGAGTGAAAAATGTTTCTGCAAGACCCTGCAATTCAGAAAGGTTGGACCTACTTCAAGAAAGAGTTCTTGAAGGCATAAGAACAGGCTGTCCCATTGTGCCAGAAGATGAGCTGACAAGGGAGACAGCCAGACTGGATGGGCTAGGCTAAGTGCAGGGTTCTACACTTTGGCCACAGCAACCCCAAGCAGCACTACAGGCTGGGGACAGACTTGCTGGAGAGCAGCCAGGATGAAAGGGACCTGGGGGTACTGGTAGATAGTAGCTGAACATGAGCCAGCAGTGTGCCCAGATGGCCAGGAGAGCCAATGGCATCCTAGCCTGGATCAGGGACAGTGTGGCCAGTAGGACAAGGGAGGTTATTCTTCCCCTGAACTCAACACTGGTCAGGCCACACCTTGAGTACTGTGTCCAGTTCTGGGCTCCTCAATTCAAGAGAGATGTTGAGATACTGGAATGTGTCCAGAGAAGGGTGATGAAGCTGGTGAAAAGCCTGGAACACAGCCCTGTGAGGAGATGCTGTGTCAGTCTCTTCTGCCAGGCAACCAGCAACAGAACAAGGGGACACAGTCTCAAGTTGTGTCAGGGGAGGTCTAGGCTGGATGTTAGGAGGAAGTTCTTCACAGAGAGAGTGATTTCCCATTGGAATGGGCTGCCCAGGGAGGTGGTGGAGGCACCGTCCCTGGAGGAGTTCAAGACAAGACTGGATGAGGCACTTAGTGCCATGGTCTAGTTGATTGGCTAGGGCTGGGTGCTAGGTTGGACTGGATGATCTTGGAGGTCTCTTCCCACCTGGTTTATTCTGTGGTTCTATGATCCAGACACTGCAGCTTTGGGGCACTTCCTGCCCAGTCACTAGGAGCTGAAATGCTTTTCAAAGCAACAAGGAGATGTCAGGAGTATTAAGGTTGCTTTGTACCTGCCCAGGGAGTGGGAAGGCAGCTTCTTGTGTCCAGGAGCTGGCATGCACAGACGGCCACCTAGTCCAAACCTGGTTTGACACAGCTTCTTCATGCAGGGGCCTGGGGAGTATGGCCTGGACACTAATTCTAGATGAGTCTTGGGATGGGATGGTGAAACAAAGCATCAATAAGTGCAGTTCAAGGCAGTATTTAATACATGTAATACAGAGAGGACTTACAGCCAGAGCTCATCTTCAGACTCTGTTGCATAGCAGAATAGTGGAAAATCCAGACTTGTCATCTTTCTGCAAATATTTTAACTCCCTCTAAAATCCTTCTGATGACAGCATTTACTTCATGCTCCCATCAGCACTTTTGTGTGTAAGAGTGCTCATAGATCCTGAAGGGCCTGTGGAACCTCTTCTTGATCCATCAGCCAGCAGAGAAATACTACCTAGTAGCAAATAAATGGCACTGGCCGACTTTCATTCAGGGGTATAAAAGCATCTTGCCAGGGAACACTCTGATCTACATGTTTTGACTTTTTTAAAAGCTGAAAGAGTCTGAGAGGACTGCAGAAGAAGCTAAGGTCATGCAAATATTTTAACGTGGTAAACGTGATAACTAATACACATTCGACCTGTTAGACTGAAAAGAGCTATCTGTGCAGTCTTGGCAGCTTCACACTGGAGAACATCAATAAGTAATTAAATGACGGCAGAAGGACATTCAGCTTGGCACATTCTCAGGGAAGCTAAGTCTTCAAAGACAAGTGCAGCCTTCGGTTAGGCATTGAGTAACTGGGGACTGAAAGCCACCATGCTCTCTATTGAGGCCCCCACAGGCACTGGCCCTTGGCCAATTGCTATACCAAGGGCAAGGATGTGGAACACACCACCCAGACAACAGCAGAGCAGATCCAATAATAGTACCCACAGTTGTCTAAAAGTCCACTCATCTCAGACAAGTCCATAGGACCATAGTAGGTGTAAGGTCAAGCTGACAAGTCAGATCAGCAAGGCCAGATCAGGCTCAGCACAGCACAAGTCTGACACAGATACACCTGAAACGTAACCAAGGGCAAAAGCTTCCAAACCAGTGGGCAAAAGCCACACACAAAGCTTCCTCCACCTCTTTCTCACTCAGCGATTTCTCACAGCTTAGCTACTTTCATGGAAGCTTGATCCAGGGTTACATAACTGCACCATGTTAGAGCAGCACTGGGGTCCAGGCTGCCAATACCATGGTGGGGTTGAGGGAGAAGAGCCTTCCAAGCAACACAGGGCCTCAGCATGGATTTGGGAATAACACTAGTTAAACAAAGGAATGTGGACCTTCAGTACAACATACAGAGGATGTGAGGACAAGAAGATACACAACATTGACTGGATTCCAGGAGGTGTTATTATATCTGCATATAGCATTAGTGAAAATGCTTGTGGGAATGTTGATTTTTTTGTTTGTTTGTTTTACTTATAAAACTAGAAAAAGGTTTTAAAAGATAATTCAAATTTAAAAGGAGTGAGGAAAACATGCCTTAATCTGTTATGGTTATCCAAGGAGTTAAAAAGTGATGCAATCAAAGTCTGTAGGTATCTACATAAGGAAGAGATTTCTGATAACAAATAGCTATTTAGTTTAACAGAAGAAGGCACAATAAGATCCAGTGGTTGGAAGCTGCTGTACTTTCTCTAGCACGGGCCATTAATCACTGGCACAACCTACCGCAGGATGTGGTAGATCATTTGAAGTCTTTAAATCAAGACTGTGTCTTTACAAAAGAAATTCCCTCTCTCAGACAGAAAATTTGCATCAGATGCAGCAACTGCTGCTTGGGGTTTGCACCCTGAATTGCTCATGGATTGAGATGAAAGTCCTTAAATTAAAGAAAACCAGGTCCAAGGGAAAAATAGTAAAGACAAGTAACTGGGGTGTTATAGGGCAACATAACAGATTCATCTGCCTTTGTCACCAACATTCACACAGCTATTTACAAGAACAAACTTAGAGAAAAGAAGCAGGGAGGGAAAAGGAAAAAGTTATTCTTTCTAACCTATATGTCTTCTGTCCTTTAAACACAGTGTGATAAAGACACACTTTTTGCTTGAAGTTCATCTGGTGGAGTTCTGACTGTGTATGGTGATGGGCTCCACCAGTTGTTATTTATGAAGCATGGATTCTTTGGCACGGTTAAAAAATACCAGTTGGCCTTCTTTCAGTTAAAAACCCATTCCTTTGAGGCCAATTTAATCATGCCTGAAAGAGATCTGTAAAACAGAAGCATTTTCAGTTTCCTACAGAGAAAAAAGGAAGGCACCAGCCTGTGGGAGTGAACACAGCTCTTATGTCAAAAAGAGCGAGCGCACAGGGTACAATTCCACGGCTATACTTTGGAGTTCAGACCACCTAAGTTTACGGGCAGAACTCCCATGGGGAGGGACATGAGTATATGAACATATGTGCTGTAGTAATAGTGAGGATAGAGTGCTACAGTAACAGCACTAAGCATTTATATCATTCTAGTACTTAGCTTTGATAGGACCTTATTCGTGCTGGGCACTGCGTACAGCAAAAAAACTGAGGGAGAAGCTAATCCATTCACTGGAAGAGCCCTCTTGCAGCCTGTGCAGAAAACCTGAGCTAGTCTTTCAGGGCTGCTGCTGTGACTGAAAAAAAGAACTCTGCTTCCCTGCCTGCTTTGAGCCTGCATGAAAATTCTTTATCTCAGATTTTATGTATGAATTTAGCCTCTGATATGCATACAGCCGCTGGATGCAAGCGTCTGTCCCAAGTTCATGGGGCTTTTCATGATCACGGCGTAACAGTAAAGAGCTGGACTCAGAGATTATGCTGGCTTTGCTCCATCTGCTTCTTGGGATCCTGTAGTTATGTCCCAAACCCTTCTGTAGCCTAAGCATATGTAATACATGTAGCATGTCACAAGACAGTGTACAAGGAACTTAAAATGCATAGGGATATACCTGCTAGTTTGACATCTGTGTGCCAGTTGAACGTAGCAGCACAGCTGCACAGGCAGGCTGCGTGTGTGTGCATGCTGCATGTGGGTGTTTGATACATGTGTGTGCATTCTGCATGTGTGTGCATGCACTGTGTGTGTGCAGGCTGCATGTGCACATCATCCCTCCTCCTAGAATATGACACATTTCCAAGTCAGACTGGGAGCTCTGTGGAGTAAGAGTTTTATGCCTGTACTATTCCTGCTACTGTACAGAGAAGAATCAGTTGGAACAGTTCACTAGAGTTCCTGCTGTCAAGTCCTTAAATTCATTATCCATGTCACAGATTTTGCCTTTACATTGTTGGATCACTTCTTCTCTTTCCATATGCTTATAAAAACAAACAATTACTTAAGAAAATTTCCAAGGCTTTTCTCCTTGCACAAGCCATTTTTAGTGTTCCTTTTTCTAAAGCCTGCTGTTGGACTGAGCAGCATTTTTACCCCCTGAGGTCTGTATTTCACCAGTGATGGTAGCCAGATGAGGTTGTTTCGGGATGACACAAAGTACCATCTCCACAGAGGCCAAACATCTCTCTGAATTACCCCACAAGTGCTGCTGTCTGTAGAAGCCAAGGAGAAAACAAGAAGCTCAGCCTGCTATTCAGTATGTCACAGCACTCTTAACCCAATCTGCCAGTCATCACAGCCCAGATCCCACACTGAAACCTCCACAGGCTTTGAATCAAGCCTTAAGCATTATAGTAGTTTGGGATTGTGTGTGCATGTGTGTGGTTTCTGGATGCATGTTTTAATTTTATTGTGTTCTGAAAATACCAAGTATGTCCTTTGAGACCATTAGAAATGAGGTTTCTATAGACATAGTAAAAGACCACTTTAGGCTAGGATAATAAAATACGAAATCATTATGAGAAACTGGTTTAAAATAGGAAGTGCTGGGTTTTTCGAGTTCAGCAGTATGATTATTTTTCTCTTTCATTTTCTGAGTGCCTATGAATATATAGAGTCTTTATTTGAGAAGTGGAACAAACTGGGTTTGTTTATGAGCAAGCAATATAAACTCATCTATCAGACTCATCAGTACACAGGCCAAATCATAAACTACCATCTCACTGTTGGCTCTAAGAAAACAATGACACTTACTGCAAGGATGTACCCCTTGGTTTTGAATTAGGAAAACTAAGAGCTTTGCTTCTAGCAAGAACAACTCTAAAAGGAATCATTCCTAATAAAATCTGTCCTTGAAATAAAGCTCCCTCTTATCTGCATTCCCTGTGTCATCCCATATGGACTGCAAATATAAAATTTTCATTCTTTTTAAATGGCAATGTTGGGATGGGAAAAATATTAGCAACATGATTCCTAATAGAATCTGCATGAAGTCACCACAGATTTGACTTCCTGCTAGACATAAATCCATTATCTTCCAAACTGTGTTGCTCACATGACATCCCTACTAAGCAGCTGCAGTTGATAAGAACTACTTTGCAGAATTTGCTTTGAAGTGTGTTTGAGATAGGATTAACCAGATGATGTGCTTTTTTTTTTCTCCTCTCCTTCTTGCTCTCTTTCTTCCTTGTTGTCATCATCATTGTGGTCCTGTTCCTACAGAGAGGTCTGTGGAGTGTAGATACTTATATGACTGTGTGTACACTTTGTGAGCAGATTATCTATGGCTTACCCTAATGCCTGTTAACATTTGAACTGCTAGAAATAACAGAAGAATCTGAAACTGCTAAAAGCAGACAGTAAAAAGCCTCTGCCATTGGCCAGCATGAGTACTTGACAATACATGTGATTTACCAACAAATGACTGTTCTATCTACTTTCCATCAGCTTGCTCCCAAGTCCAAGTATGAATTGTTTTTTTCAGTCATTAGCTTTTGAAATATGATTTCACTAGCAGGAACATTTTGGCATCGTCTGAAGAAGAGAATAGTTTATATTTGTATTGAGTGATAACACTGCTGTCTTTTAAGACACTGAATTGTTTCATAGCTTCTTCCAAGGGACAGTTTTGCTGAGTTGAGAACCCTATCTTTGCCCATTTGTTTTCTGCATCACTCGTCACACACAATGCAAAGGAAGTGACTATGAAAATGCAAATGCATATCCTTATCTAAGTACTGCTAATATGAGAGCATGCTGTCCATCTGAATGGCTCAGAAAATTAATGGGCACCATCCTGAACTGTGGAAATGTGTGGAAATGTGAGAAAGTTGGAATTCAGGTTTACTGCTGCATCCTTCTCATCTTCAATCCCTGAAAAAAAAAAAAAAGAAAAGAAAAGAAAAAGAAAGATTTACAGAATGCAAGTTTAAGTACCTGAATCTTATCAGCTTGGGCTTGGCTTTTTGTTCTTCTGTGTTCAAATGAAGCACCTCATCAAAATTAGATTAAGATGGTAAATAAAATCAAGGTCAACTTTTTATTAACTTTTGGGTTTTATCTCCCCTTTGTTTAAATGCATTGGCTCTGAAGTCTCCAGGCTGCAGCCGATGGATGTTTAAAGGCAATACTGCAGACTTTCAGGTTTTATGGATTCTACAAGAACAATATAACATGATAGTGACAATCATAAACAGATACTAAGTTGTTTCAGTTTGGAAACAATTGCAGCCATATAACCCTTGGTGGTCTCTTTTATATGAACTTTTATTTTTCTCTGAACAATGGCTAACATGGGAACTATCCCCCATCCAATAGAACAGCTTGTATTTGCTCAGGAAATGGTTACGTTACAGCAGGTCACCCCTGTTACTTCATGGAAATGCTTTGATTTGTCTTCCATACTAAAATAGTTAGAGTCATTTGTTTTACTAACAACTCCCCTCAGAGCAGAACTTCAATACTAGCTTAAAACAAAATTAACTTCACACATGACTTTGTCAAGCAGCTTATGTCCATCTCAGGAGAGTCTGAATTTCATAAAATCTGGACACAGTGGAGTTAGGAGGACAGGCTTTGGAAACATTATTGCCTTTCTTTTTGCTGCCCATAATGCCCATTCACCTGTGGATTTTTCAAGAGTCATAAATGCAACACTTTCCTAAGCTATAAAACTGCCTGTACTTGACCAGACTACCCATCTTGGCCATTACTAAGAGGGTGCTGCACAAAGTACTAGTCATCTCCAGCCTGCATTCTGACTCACATGCAAAGTCTAACCTCATGGATGTGTCCACTGCACTTAAAAGGCACTTTCTGAAATGTGCTGATTTGCTGTATCTGAAATTTGGGGATAATTCTGGACTAGCTTTCAAAGTGGGGGAAAAGTAGCTGCATCCCTTAAAATTGATTTACAAGACAGATTAAAGATACAAGCAGGAATAAGTGAATAGCAAACACAGGGTTTGTAGGTATCCTTGTCCAAAGAGTCATGTGGACATGAAGCTTTTTACTGTGAAATGTGAGTACATTCTGCAAGGAAAAAAAAAAACCCAACCACTGAACTAAACAAACAAAATAAGTCCTGTTCCTTGTGACTGTACCTCCTGTTGTTTAATCATGGTGATAAGTTGGTCTTGCACATCCAGATCAGTTGAGAACACTCTCTGGAGTTGACATAAGAGAAAAATAAAAAGATTTCTCTTTCTTACCATTTCAAAGCACTCTGCATTAACACAAACTGCCTGCAAACAGTAAAGCTCAGAGTACCAGCCTGTATCAAGTCATTAACCTTTTAGGACTCAATCAAAGCAGTGCTCTGTGACACTTTATTAACGAATGCTTTAATGTGGTCTATAAAAGCTAACAAACATGGAAACTGGCAATGATTCATCAAATTTAATATTCCATCAAGCATTTCATTTTGAAGACAGACACTTTTTTAAAATGACCCAATGGAATACAAGTTCAGAGGAGTGCCTTTAATTAAAGTCATCCCCCCTCTTTTTCTGACTTTTCCAAATGATACTTAGATGCCCAACAAAAGCAAGAAACATGCAAAAAAAAAAAACAACCCTGAAACAGTTATGTGACCTTCTAAATAACATTTGAACATATTTTATTGAATCTCTTGTGAAGAGTGAAGGAAGTTGTCCTTATAAATACACTTGCAGTTTAGGTCACACATTGTCAGCAGTCATTGCTAGGAGGCAAAAGCCCTGTTGTAAAACAGCTGGGCTTCTTGGCTAGGGGCAAAGGCAAATTCCACAGCCAGAAACCTAATTAGACACTTTTGGAATTCACGGCACCCTTTCACGCTATGACCTTTTCCTTTCTGTCTTCCCCTTGTTTCTCTCCAGCTCACCCCCATATGACTTCCTCCCCCCTGCCCCTCATGAGCATTTGATCCTCTCCTTACTAAGTGTGCTGTATTTTTGCAAATTCTGTCTACTGGCCAAACTCAATCCTGCTGGTAATAAGACCAACTTGGAAATCAACAAGTTTATGTTGTGGATCAATTTGTCCCTGTGATCTCTTTAACTTCTGAGTGACCTTAAGCTTTTCCAGACTCCTAAAAAAATCCAGAAACATAGACTGCAAAGAAGTGATGTCACAGAAACAGCTTTATCTGTCCTGGAATATTTCAGAAGTCCCCAAGGAATTCATCTTGTCCTGAATCAAACCCCAAAATATTCTGACATTGCTCAAAATCCACCATGTTTTTTTCATGCCTCCATGGTCTTGCCATGCTGCACTGCTGGGGTACTCACCTGAATGCAGAAAGAACTGGTTCAAGTTCCTGCAGGGACTTGAACCTAGGTCTTTCATGTGTCACAGGTAGGTGGATCAGCTCCTGACCTCACATGGGCTTCATTCAGGACTGAAGTAGCAATTCTGCTCTGAAATTGATTTTTCTCATTGAAATATTTTGCATAGCCAGAAAGCAGTTCTCCTGTTGCCAGACAGGTATTTCTCAATGAAGAGTGTATCACCATAAACATGGTGACCTCTGATAGCCTCAAACTCACTCGAAACCTTTCTAAAAGGATGATATAATTTAATTTAAATGTTACTTGTGTCAAGGGAAAATAATATCCCACACCACCTAGCTATAAGAATCCATGTGTCTTGCAAAATAAACAAGGAAGTGATAGAAATGAAAAGCCATTAAATGCCACTGAGGATGTAGCATTTACAGCAAGACTATTATATGTCATTTTCTTAAATTGTTTTTCACAATGTAAGTTGTAATTCTTATCCAGACTCATTTCTAGCCAAAGCAAATGTTCCTTCACATAGATTTTTCACTCAACTAAAAATTGCAGGATTCATCCATTAAATAAATAGATAAATATGGTATTTTAACTGAATTGGGTAATGGAGAACTGCTGTGCCACTCCTGAGAAATGTCTATAACTCACTTATGCCTTCTAGTATTTGTATAGCATGTTGATTCATGAATCAGAGTAGCTACCATAAAATAAAGTCTCCTTGACAGAAAATACATCTAACTGAGCTGAGATTTGCAGTAAAGATTCATGCCTACATTTTCAAAATCACAAATGCTATTATGTTATGCTTGGGGAACTGTTTTTTGCAGACCTGTGCACCTTGGTAGTGCATTTCCTGTTGTGAGCCTCAGAAAGCACCGCTGAATTAAAAGCCATTAATTCCTTCTCACCATGTTCCTGGAAGGTTTATTCTTTTAATAGATGGTGAATCTGAGGCAGAGGAGCTCTCTAAGGTGACCTGACAGAGGGCAGAAGTAAATGCTGCTTTGGGCAACTCGTGCCTGTTTTCCATGGTTGCCAACTCCATCAACAGGGAGTTCCATGCTGACTACCCACCAGCAGTATCTTTCCTCTGGCTGCCCTTTTTCAGATCAAATAGGCCTTTAAGACTTTTTGTTAGTTTGGTTTTTTTTGTTTGGTTTGGGGTCTTTTTGTTTTGTTTTGTTGTGGGAATAAGTATTTTTTTTCCCTAGCCAAAGTCATTTTAATGTGGTATGTTCTTGTGAGGAAGGAAGCAGAAGGGTTTAGGCAGATTTTGGGAAATATGTAGAGTCAGAATAGTGGAAGATGAGAGATGCCCACCATTGGATGGCAGTATGCTTTTGTCATAGCTGGGAATGGTGAGAAACTGCACTTGATACAGCCATTGGCAGTGGGAAAGGGAAGAAAATAGCTATAGAGTGTGCAGGGAAGTGTTGCAGAGTGCACTGAGTTTTCCTCCAAGGAAAAAGAAAATTCATCTCTCTGCAGAACAGAAGGTAAATCTTGGCTGGTACTCGAGAGCACTGGGTGAGAGAAGACTCTGGCAGAACAAAGACCCAATATCAACAAAGAAAGAAAGAAAGAAAAAACAGTGTGGTCTTTGTGACTTCAAACACATACAATATTGCTCCTACCACTGTGATTAGCAAGGCACAGTCCTGGGCCACTCCACACCACAAGCTGCACATACTGGCCACAGTCACCAGGCACTCCTGGCTGTCTCCCAGCATGCCCCATCCCATATCTCCATCAGTCTGGGTCCTAAAAATACCTCTCATTTTTATCTTCCAGAACAAGCATGTATCCATTATATGGTATTGCTATTTGCATGAGATTAAAGATTGAAACCAGAGAAAAACATTGTTCATTATCATTTGCAAGGATCATTTTATTCATAAACAAACCTCAAAGCAACACTAAGTGTGCATGATTGCTACCTGGTCAGCATCATCAAAGTCCCCTGATAAAATTAATTACTATGTTGCTATATATCCACACACCTTGGAGATAAATGTTGTTTGCATCTCCTTCCCTAATGACAGAATGGAGATGTAAAACACCCTACCTCTTAATATGCAGGGTTTGTTGTAGGAGCAGCTCAATTCATATTTCCACCAGTTTGATGTTAGAGAACAGCAGAAGCAATATTAATCTGCAGTAACCTGTCAGTGAACTCTACAGCTAATATGATGTAGTTATGATTTTACCATCAATCAGAACTGAACAGGCCCTGGACAGTTCTTACAGCACTGCCTCAAAAAATCTAATTGTGCAAAAGCTCCATCGGTTTCCAACATTTCTTTTTTATCTGTCACAGACTTTTGGCCTACTATACAACCTTTTATTATTGGTCTTATTGCATTAGCTTGTTGGACAAAAAAGAAAAGGCTAAATCTAAGAGTTTCCCTGCATTCCATCATTTGTTACCATGTGGGATCCCATCTGACAGTTCCATATTATTTTAGATTTAGATAAATATTATTAGGACATATGGTATTGCATGAACTTTTGAACCACTGATTGCTAATGCATAAAAAAAAGGCAAGTAATATTTTTACCTCAGCAGTTGCACACTCGAGTGTACAAAAAGTAGATAGCAAAAATGGAAGAATTGAGCTGTAACACAGATCTGGATTTTTTTTCCCCCCCCCAGGCATTTTTAGTACAATCCTCTATTACATACTTTTGTAACTTAAATTAGACAGGTGTGTGTAAACCTCATAAAGGCAGCACAGGTAAGCATTCTCAGTGAGAATCTTTCTTTCAAACATTTGCCATAAGAGATTACAACTTGTGGCAAGATACATTACAACCATGGTGAGTTTACTATGTAAGAAGTTGTGGTGTAACTTTGCAATTTTGAACATAAAAACATCAAAGAAGACGAACCATTAACGTTATCTCTTTAGTCATTTTAATCTTTTGCATCTTAAATGTAATCAGGCTTTTCAGAACTGAAATTGCTAATCAGCATGTTGGATAAATGTTTCCATTTTGAAATGTGCACATTTAGACGTGACAGCTGGCTGTAAAGAACATATTTATATTTCTGATTTAAGGTATCACAAACTTTATATTTGATTTCATTTAGCTTTACCAAGAAACAGAATATTTTTGTGAGCATGACCTATTCTGACAGCAGCTTTACAGCAGCAGGGAAAAAAAAAAAGAGAGAGAGAAATAAATGAGGTATGCATTTGTATGCATTATGTAGTGTTTAAACTGAACATCTTCTTTTGCAAAAATTTTTGCAGCTTCAAATTATTTCGTCCCTTTCACATGAGCTAAACTCATTCAAAGCAATAAAAACTGTGCACAGACAATATGCACACTTCTATAGTACTTATCCATTAGTTTAGCAAACCTTACACAAAACTGAGGGAATGTTTCTTTTTTTTAAACTCTTGACTTCAAAGAAACGCTTCTGAATGTATGAACATCAAATGAATAGCTGAGTTTTAGCCCTCCATCAATCATAATGTAAAGTAATTGTAATCTAATAAAAATAGCCATACAAAATAAGGAAATGGCTGTTGCATCCTGTTAAAAACACACAGGAATGCAGCTTTGGAACTATTGAGAGAGCCAAGGTTGTAGAAAGACAAAAACAGGATGTTAAATACTTACGACAATTGGAAGCAACTGACTTTTTTTAAACACCTCGTGATAATTTGTTCAGCTACCTCTAGGGGGTTCTGCATGACTGCTGACCCTCACCATTTTAAGCACACCTGAAAACACATTACAAGAGGTATAGGCAGAAGAAGAGAGAGGTGCATCTACATTGGTGGTGAAAAATGCATCATCCCTGCTGCAAACTTGACTGCTATGCAAGGGTTAATGCTCTCCAAAGCAAATAGAGCAAAAGAAAGTTCTTCAGAACTCAAGCCCACTTCAAACTGTGCACTGTCATGGCAATAATAGAAGAATTAGCTACCATTCGTTACATTAAATAGCACATATTACTTCCTTAGGCAACTGTATTCAAAAGCCAACCACAAAATTATTTGCTTCCCCTGATGTTTTTAACAATTATTTAACTTCTTGGTTTAGAAGGCTGTCAGCAAGGAATGCTAGCTTTGCTTCATCATTTCATGGTTGTCTTTTTGCAACAGACTACATCTTTACTGCCACATACTAATTCTCCTCTGTACTTCAAGAACCAACTAAAGCACATGATGTAGGGGTCCCTACTTATCAAGAAAAAAAATCATTGACCTGTTAATAACAGGACAAAAAAAAGTACAAGTTAGTGTGGTCCAAGGTGTCATGCCTGGCCAACCACAAATATAGCAATAGAATTATAAGCTCAGTTGGCTAGAGAACAATAACGCTACATCCATTCAAAAGAACTCAAAGATTAATAACAGTGTAGTTAAGAGAAAACCTCAAGCCATTCTTTAATGAGTATTTTAACAAATGTAACCATGTGTGGGTTTTTTTATAGCTAACAACAACTCTTAGTAGCCTGGGTTTTTCAAACGTGAACATATAGTCAGAAATTCACTTTTTCTCCAGAGAAGGTCATCAAAGAAAAGGCTGAATATTACCAGAGGCTGCTAAATTACTCTGTTTTGTTATGTTACCTGTAAAACAGATCACACACTGCAACAGCCAGTCATCTCAGTCAGCACTGTCACATGAGGGTGACTCTCAGCCAGATATACTTGTAGGGAAAATGATAGAACTGAGATATTCAAATAATTCAGATAACAAGGATTTTTTTAACCTTTATTATGCATATGGACTCGTTTTATTTTAAGGGGAAATCAATGAAAGTTCTGTCACAACTTTCACTGCAAGTTATAAACTACCTCTTGCTATTCAATAATTGAGAGGTCCTATTTCAGCAAAGCACTTAGAGATGAAGTTCTTTTAAATTCAAACCTAGACATCATACAGAACAGGGATAGATGAATCTAGGAATCAGCTTGCCTGAGCTGTCTAGTTCATAGCTAAATAAATGTTTGAGAACATTTATTTTTTGGCATGGTCCTTATGATGGAGCAATCTTTCCGGGTAGGAATATCACAACAGCAAGAGAGCTGCCCTCTGCTCCCCTGCGTGCCTCTCTTTACCCCACCTTTTCGGTCCTCCTCTTTGGAAACTCAAATGAGAGTTGACCAAAATCAAACTAAATACCCTGTGGTTTAAGCTGTCTGAGGGACTTTGAGAAAATTCTGTCCTGGTCACAAACCACAGTTACAGCGAGTCCCCACCACAAGTATGCTGTAACTGGGTCAAGGGTTTGGCAGTTCTTGTTGCATGGGAAAGCTCTGGGACAACCTCATGGCAACACGGTCCTGCCTTCCTGTGTATTTATGGCATGGAAATTGAAGCAAGATTAGCAAAAACAAAGTGATGGTCTATAAAAGGGACTGCAAAATATACTGTGAAATTTGCTACTGCTCAGCTCACAAGACTGTGTTAGACTTTAGACAAGACAGCAGTTACCAGTTAAGTCGCTATACCTGTACTTAGCCTTTCTGCACTTAGTTTCTGTCTGCAGTATATGTCTGAGTGAAATCATAGCCAGCAAGCAGGGAAGTGGACTTTTTAAAAACAGATTGCACTGTGACAGCACTTGACAAATAGTAGGTGCAATTTTTTCTCATTTCAAAAATGTTTTTTTTAAAGATGTATGTGTACTTCAAGGCAGTTAAAAACAACCTTTTCTGATACTAAGGCTACCCTTACATGCATTGCACCAGCTACTACCTCTTTGCTCACACAAAACAGGTATTTATCAAGTGAAAGCAGGTGAGAGGGACAGAGTCTACTCAAATTCTAACCAAGAGACAGTAGAATAAGTCTTGGATGTTCTTTATGTCCTGAAAGGATTCCTTTTGAATTCTCTTTTCTTCAGTGTTGTTCAGGGATGGGTAACATGCATACAGCAACATGGGCTATCTCAAAGCAAACCCAGGGCAGAGGCAGGCAATGCAAGTAACAAAAGGTTGTTTCTTTGTGGTCAGTCATAGGAGTCCTCACTGGAAGTACAGTTGGAGTAATAAGAACTTGTATATTTACTCAAACTAAATTCATCAGTCTCTATAACCATGAACAAGTCAAGAAAGGCTTCCTTGTGTTAGAAAAATATGAGAAAACAAAATTCATTAAATTTTAAAACAGGTGACAGTGAACCAAACATGCCCTTATTAATTTTAAAATATTCATTTCAAAATATTTCCCTTATGACCATTTATGTTTGTCTTGAGTTAGGCTGAGTTTCAAAGGACAAATACTGCTTCAAACATTTTTTTTTGTTTCCATTAAGAAAATGTTGACACAAACCCTTTAAAATTTGTTTTTAATCCCAGTACTTTCTGAATCAAACAATTCTGAAACTTCCACTTCCTTGAAATCATTCTGCTTGTGATGACTGACTGGTTTTATGAGAAAACAGACCATTGTTTTCTGATGTAAAGCTCTGGACTGGTCTACATGTGCCTCCCTACTCCTTTATGAATTCCCAGAGAGAGGATTCCCACCTTGTCACACACCGAGTCCACTGCTTAGCATTCCCATGAAATGGGTAGATTGTTCAAGAGTATTTCTCCTCTTTCTTCGTACATGCAAAAAGTAATTCATTGCCTGAGTGCATAATGCAATATGGAGATTAATGTCAAGTTTAAGGGGAACATTAACAGTAAAATAAGGTTCATAATTAGTGTATGAAAGCTCTTGAAACTAGCTGCTTGGCTGGCTATTTTCTGCTACACTGACCTTATGCACACAGAGAGGGCAGCAAACATGAGTCTGTTCTCCATTCCCAGCAGCGCTCAGGGGACTGCTTATGAACACAGCCCATCATGCAGCCTCTATGCTTTTATTCTAAGCCAAGAGGTCAATAGTTTCCTCTGTAATTGAGCTGAAGGACATTTTAAAGTAATTAATAGGATTTGGTGCAGCTAGTATTATTTGTTGTGTTGTGTGCATTCTGGTTTGGGGTTTTTTTTATTGCCTGCTTTAAGACATTTCTTTGGAAACACTGAATAGCAGCTGTTCTGAAAGTAGTCCCAAGGTGAGGCAGAGTATAAATAGCTCTGCAAGCACAACTCGCTGAAGGCTCCACAGTACATCAAGTAATTAAAAATAATAATAATAATTATAATAATAACTATATAAGTAGGGAATAGACCTTTACAGTGGCAGACCATACAGATTAAAAATACTATCAGGCTCTGAATTGTTTTTAACTATCACACTGATGGGAATCACGCACAAACAGGAAAGGGGGGAACAGTCTGTCCCACATACAGAAAGCCCCCTGAGGCAAGCCCACGTTCCTCACTTCCCCTTAAGGAAGAAGCAGATTGTTGTCACTCCTCTGAAGGGCACGTAAGCCATGTGTCTCTTCCTACAGATGGAGATCTACCAGCACCATCCACCTTGGCAGTACAGCCCCACACTGCTTGTTTTCTGTAGTCTCCAGAGGACCTAGAGCTACCAGAGTGATGGGTGTGGGCTGGACACATGGGTAGAGTCCCCACCACAATCCCCTCGTTTATCTCATTTATTTACTTACTTACTTACTAGACTGTTCTCTACACCATGGCTGATTTATTTTTAGAGGGTCTAGTCTCTCCATACTCTCTGTGGTATCCAGCCCAACCACATGTTGGAGCCTTCTGCAACCATCCTATTGTATTTCCAGGGTTTCAGCCATAACATAACTAAATTCTTAGCTTTAGGGCTAAAGTAACTGCTGTTGCTTCATTGAGGGAAGATTACCACACATAGATCTGTATTGGAAATTAATAATTGTTATGCATTATGACTATTAATTTCTGTATGAATATTAATTTTTGTCATTAATATTTGAAAATTGGGGAAATTCCCTGAGGTTCTTTGGATTTTTCAGTCAACAGGAAGTAATTGCACAGAATTAAACAGAATAAACAATCAGAACTTGGAAAACAGTAATGCAAAACCAGGAAAAATTCTAACTATGCTTATGGAGTCTTGGCATTCACTCCAGCATATGTACTCATGGCCCTTTTGGTCTCTGAGCAAGTCTCCTGTATCAAAGACACTTTTCAAACTCGCAATAACGATCCCAGGGTAAAATACTAAATATTCCAGGGAGAAGAAGGAGATGCTGCTGAGCTGGCAGGTGTGAGCTGCATACACATGGCTGCCTTTAACAAGCCACAAACGACGAGAGGCAGGAAGGCAGGATGCAGAAAGGCTGATGCAGAAAGGCAGGATTCTAAATCATCCCCCTTTAAATACTTCAGTTTGAAAATCAAACTGGCCAATAGGCACTAGCACCATTGTTCTAGCCAGTGAATTCAAAGCTTCCTGCCTCCTTTGGCCACGCAGGCAGGTTGAGGGCAGCACAAGACACCTGACATGTGATGCTAAGCCCCCTAACCCTCAAGGCTTTGCTGGCGCTAAACACTTATTGTTTGCTCATCTAACTCACTCCCAGACCCACAACAGAAGGAGGAGAGTGAGGGTTAAACCAGCCTGGCAGGATTTATGTCCTACCCTGACAAGATCATGGAACAAAAAATAAAGAAGTGATGAAGACAGGCTTGATGTGAAGCAGCTATCTGACTGCACAGTGGAAAGCTCTCATTTTGCTCTTTTTCTTGGGCCTTGCAAAAGGGGATTGACTTTCCTTCTCCATAGGAAGTCCTGGCATGCAACCAATGTGTGAGGCCTTCTAAAGTCTCATGAGCCCCTGAAAGGAAGGCTAAGTAGGGCCCTACCTGGTGTCACAGCACCATCCATCATGTCAGCAACCACCCCAGCTCTGGGGCCATGATTTGTTAGTTGACATGGCCTTTGTTAGCTTCCTCTCCAGTAGCATACACCAATGCTTTCTGAAAATTTCCAACAACAGAAAAGGAGCTTATCAAAACCTAGGCCAAGTCCAAACTACACTGATCGGAATCGGTCAAAAATCTGGACAATCATATTTATTATCCAGATGATGTCTGCTGCCACAGAACCTGAGGCAGGTTACCTTTTTGGATTAAAATGAGATTCAGGCCCCTTAATCTAGTTTTCATCTCCTTTTAAATATATGCAGGGGGTAGGAGCCCTGAACAAAAACCATCTGTGTGTCAACTTTACCCTGTTGTTTTTTTACCCCCTTAAATGTCAGAGTAAGCTTACAGGGCAGCACAAATATTCTAACAGCCACTGCTGGTGCAGCATAGGTCGTATTAGAGGAATAAAGAAGAGGACTGATGGAACAGGGAGAGTAATTTACTGTGTGCTGGTCTCAGCTGCCAGTGATTGCAAAGGGAACACAGCAGATGTTTTTTTGATAAAGGTTGTTTCTTGTTGCAGCAGCAGCAGCAAAATCCATAGCATTATTCTGTAGGACTTTGCACATCATGATTCTGCCATTTCAGTTGGTCTTAACAGCTGCAGGATGGAGAAAAAAAATTACACTGCATTATTTGAAATTTGTCATGTTGGTTTAGTTTAATTACTGTTATTAAGTTTTATTCTGGAGTGGTTTACATATCAAGAATACATAATAGGTTTCTGTATGGCCTGGGATTTACTCCATGAATGGCGAAAGGACTCTACTGTGACGAAGTCATAAAGCCTTATTGACTCGATCCTTCACCATAAACATAGGATTCAGGGAGTTAGACTGAATATTAAACTGATATAATGGTTGTATTTTCATCAGGAGAATAACACCTTCCAAAAGAAAACCTCACAGAAAGTCTAGATCGATGGAATTGTTCCAGAAATTTGCTCTTCCCAGGCATGAATGGGAAAATATTCTCCTAATTAGGGAATAAGAGTGAAGGGAACCAACACAAATGTGTATATTTCATTACTATCCAGGTAGTGAAGGAAAATAAAATATGTACCAAACAAGATGTTCAGTTTGGGGCTCCCCAGTTTAAGAGGAACAGGGATCTGATGGAGAAGGTCCAGTGGAAGGCTATGAGGATAATTAGGGGACTGGATGGCTTATGAGGAGAGGCTGAGGGACCTGGGACTTTTTAGTCTGGGAAAGAGAAGACTGAGAGGGGATTTGATAAATGTTTATAAGTATCTGAGGGCTGGCCAGGTTGAGGGGACAGGCTCTGCTCATTTGCTCCCTGTGACAGGACAAGGAGCAATGGGTGTGAGTTGCAGCAAAAGAGGTTCCGCCTCAACACAAGGGGGAACTTCTTTACTGTAAGGGTCACAGAGCACTGGAACAGGCTCCTCAAAGAGGTTATGGAGTCTCCCTCCCTGGAGACTTTGAAGGCCTGTCTGGATGTGTTCCTCTGTGATCTGGGTTAGATAGTATTGTCCTGCTCTGTCAGGGGGGTTGGACTTGATGATCTCCTTGGGTCCCTTCCAGCCCCTAACATCCTGTGATCTGTGATCCTGTGACCAAAAATATCTTAAGTGCACAGAAGTATGGAAAGATTTAAATAGGCTAAAGGGTGATTTCTAAACAAAGAAATACTAAATACAAAAGGTCCTACCAAAATTGAAGTCGCATTGAAACACAAGATGAGCCAACTGAAATCCTACTTCCAAACAACCTAAAATTACTGGTTTGACTTCAGCTTTTGGATCTCTTCTACTGGGACAACTCACAAATCTAAAAACCTTTTATGTTGTCTCTAAAGCAGTGCTTAAATGTGAGTGATTGCCATTTTATCACATTCCTGGAGGGCAATTTGCACATAGGAGAAAGTTGCCATGTCATATAATGTAAATTACTCAAGATTGCATGTCACCTCAGAGAGATATACTCTCGCTGATTTGTAAATTAAAGACAAGCCACAAAAGTTCCTAATTCCTTCACAACATAACTACTCATGAGTTTCTGCTGAAAGACTGGCATCAAAAGGCAATAAATCCTCAGGAAATAATACTGCAATGGTAGCTCTAAAGCACTCATGACTTCTTCCCAACTTTCTCTGGAACATTTCTTGCAAAAGAAAGCAGATGGCAAAATACTCAGTGGGTCAGCTTCTGTGTTCAGACACTCCCAGGGGCTTCTATTAATTCAAGTTGTCTCCACACAGACACAGACAAGTCCATCCTTCCTTAAGTCCAACACATTTTCCCTCGCTTCGCTTTATCAGAAGCATTCTTTGAAACCAGCATTGCTCTTCAGTGCATTTTGGATGCAGAAGAACAATTAGAGAAATTGCAAAATGATGTTTCTAGCTAAAGTGGATTCTCAGATCCAGGAAACGCCTGGGTCCAACCCACATCTATGCTTCTCGTAGCGGAGCCCTTGGACAGATAACCTGACCCTGCCGCTCTTCTGCCAACCCAGCTCCCCAGCTGAACAAAACCAGGTCTTCTCTGGAAATCACAGACCACTGCTGAGCTGAAGTTTCTCAAGCAGCTAAATCATTATAAAGCACCAGATTTATTTATTTACTGGTTTACTGGGGGAAAACAAATTCCTTAGAGGACAGATTTTTCAGAAGAATTTGGTGTTGACCTCATTCTGTCGCTATTGATGTCAGCAAAACCCACTGGAACAAAATAACTGCAATGATGGACGACTCCGAAAATTTCACGTGCTGTAAAGCATGAGGAAGTTCACGGCAACTTTGTTAGCTGCACTGCTGCTAACAAACAAAGCCCAGCCAGGGTTAAGGGCTCTGGCTGGCAGCAAGCCAAGGAGCGTGCTCGGCCACCACAGTCCCCTGGGGTGGTGTCCAGAGCCAGGTGGGCGCCAGAGACGTGCCCTTGTATGCATGGAGGCACCATCCATCCGTCGTGTTTGTGCCAAGGTGCTGGATGTTGCCAAGGTTACGGTGCACACAGTGAGGGACTCAGCCCACACAACTCGGGGGAAAATGTTTCAGTCCAAAAAAGGAAAGACATCAGCTACAGAAATGCAACAGCAGAGGGGAAACGCAAGGTAATCAAACATTAATAGAATCCCTGTTCCTATCCAGTGTAATGAATAAATATCAGAAAGCACAAAGAACGTATTTTAATTAACAAAGGGTATTTTCTAACAATAAATTCAGATAACTCAGGTTCAACTGTACAAAGACCAGCAGGAGAACCACCTCAGACCTACAACAGCAGCTCAGAGACACCTCCTCACAGGAGAGCTGTACTGCTGGGTGAGGGCTGGCCAGAGCCTCCCCTACTCTCACCTGAGAGGCTCGCAGTTCCTGCAGCCATCACCAACCCCATCCCAGCAGAGACCGAGGGTCAGGCTAAAATATTCCTGCTGGCACTGACAAGCCACAAGATTCAGGTGGTCCACAAGTGGGAGGCATTAAATCTTTATGCCTCCTCATGCACCAACAGTGCCTCCTGAGCAGCTGTACAAGGGAAGAAGGAAAGAGACCCACACAACACCTATTTTGAGTGAAGGCAGCCAGCAAAACAGTCAGCACTTAAATGTTGACTGCTCCATCTTTGGACCACACACATTTTCCATTAGTTATCCAATTTTTCGGGTGCTTTCACTTCTTGAGCTTGCACACAATCCTAGTAAGCACACAAAGCTGTTAGTTTGACAGTCCTTTTTTTCCATGAAATTCACATTCATAACAAGCAATAAACCCAGGAGTCTGATAAAACTTAGACCTGAAGAGATCTCCACTAAAGGTAAAATGTAGTTAAGGCTTCATGCCAGACCAATCTTTTGTTTCCTTTCAATAAGAGAAAGAGTGCCAGCTATGATAAAGTTTTATAAGGAAGTCATCTATTATCTAAAAACAAGACTGAAACTTGTAGTTTCATGTAGTCTCTCAAGAGCCAACACTAATAACTGACATCTCTTTCCTCCTCATCTCTGAGTAACCCAAGAATACTTTTGTTAATTCAAACTCAGCACTGATCTTTGCTGTATTTCAAACAAAATTGGACATTCCTCTGTTTTAAAAGACAGAATCAAATCAAAGCAATAGACTTGACCTTCTAAATGTGGCACATTTTGCAGTTTTCATCTATTTCTTTCACAAGCTTCACATACAAAGAACAAGCCTGTATCAGGAACAGTGTGGCCAGTAGGACAAGGGAGGTTATTCTTCCCCTGTACTCAACACTGGTCAGGGCACATCTTGAGTCCTGTGTCCAGTTCTGGGCTCCTCAATTCAAGAGAGATGTTGAGATACTGGAACATGTCCAGAGAAGGGCAACAAAGCTGTGAGAGGCCTGGAACACAGCCCTGTGAGGAGAGGCTGAGGGAGCTGGGGGTGTTTAGCCTGGAGAAGAGGAGGCTCAGGGGTGACCTCATTGCTGTCTTCAACTACCTGAAGGAAGGCTGTAGTCAGGTGGGGGTTGGTCTCTTCTGCCAGGCAACCAGCAACAGAACAAGGGGACACAGTCTCAAGATGTGCTGGGGGAGGTCTAGGCTGGATGTTAGGAGGAAGTTCTTGCCAGAGAGAGTGATTGGCATTGGAATGGGCTGCCCACGAAGGTGGTAGAGTCGCCATCCCTGGAGGCATTCAAAAAAAGCCTGGCTGAGGCACTTAGTGCCATGGTCTAGTTGATTGGATAGGGCTGGGTGCTAGGTTGGACTGGATGATCTTGGAGGTCTCTTCCAACCTGGTTGATTCTGTGATTCTATCATTTGACACATGCAGAATACACAGATGTTGCTTTGACTCCATTCAGCATAAGTACGATGGGTTCACAGCACATCAAAATCAATAGCAGACTTTACAGAAGCAGTACTGAACTTCAGCTGCATACAGCAATATGGGAAAACGACAACATACAATGGAGTGAAACAATGCTTCTGTCAGTTAACCACTCCATAGTGCACTGCTAGCACATCCGAGGGGACTACAGACATAGTGTGTTCCAGAGGAGATTCTTTTCTGAAAGACTGAGCCCTACTTCAAATTAATCACTGCAAAAATATCCCTACAACATAATCTGTTAATAGAACCAGCTAGCAAATCAGAACATCAAATACTAGAAAATGTGAACAACTTACTAGATAAGATCTCATGCCTTGCTCCTGACAATGAAACATCATTTCCTAATGGGTGTGTATGCTTATTTGTTAAATATACCTAATTCCAGTGGTAAAGTAGCTGGGGTAACTGAAACAAGAAAGATATTCTCTTTAATGGTGCCTCACTATAGGTCTGGTTCACGCCTCGTGGTTGATTTGTCTTACTGCCACCCCTTTGCTTGCCTATCTTTAATAAGGGAGATAGTAGTATCTGTCTATTCCCCAAGACAGTTATGCTGATTACTTATCACTAACCAAATCTTTCAAACTGAAAGAAGTGTCATAGAGCCAATATGAAACTAATTTGGTCTTTCACTGTGTTTCTTACTTCTTTTTTCTGTTGAGATCCAAGACATTTCTGATAGCTATCATGTTCTTCTCCTTCTCTCATCAATTATTTGAAGAAGTTGCTGTCACCTAAGGTTATGTTTCTAATGACTTTTTTAGTTGTGCAATTTAAAGAGTGTAAAATCACTCCATTTCATCTTATTCTGGAGATCACTAACTGTAATTATACATGGAAATGATGAAAGGAAGAAAACCTAGATATACTCCAATCCTCTTCTGGGGTCTAACCTAAGAAATTCATGTCAGTTATGTTTATTTCAAACAGCAAAAATTCATCAGTGCTTCAGAACAATAAAACTAGCATTAAGTTATGGTTTGTTCACAACAAAGGTTTCATTTTCCTCACTGCAAAGGATTATGCAAAATTAATAATCTGTATTAATTTTGATATCCAGGCAATGATTGTTAATAACTATGAAAACTGTTTATTAACACCAAAACTCATCGGCAAACTTACTCACAGGTTCAAAAACACACAAGTTGGAAATTTATACATGCAGGGCACAGGCAAAATTAGATCACTTATTTCTTAAAGTGGCAAATGCAAATATTATACTGCAAGAGGCTTTTAAGTATTTACTCACAAAATTATTACCCGACTTGCTGGGCTAGCTGCAGTCCCATGGAGTACCCAAATGCTTTCAGGGCACTCTGTCTTGTCGTCCGCTGAGACTTGATTCTTCCCAGGCTTCTGGGGAAAGGAGGCAGACAATCTCTGACCTTGTCTCCTGGCTCCTCTGGACAATCTGTGTATCTCCAGGATTTCTCATCTTGGCAGGAGACTTTCAGGTGCAGGCAGGATGTCTTGCAGTGTGCAGTCTCAGCACAATGTCTGTCTGGCTTTGCAGGCCGATGGCATGCAGGCAATTAGAGTCTGTTCCTGGTAAGCTCTCCAGGCAAATTCAGGATGCAAAACGAGGTGGCAGAAGCCCCCATACTACCTGCTTATTCCTTTTATCAATATCCAGCCTGAGACTAATAGAGCATTGGACATGGATTAGCCAATCAGAAAGGCACTTTGCCATGCCTCACTGTATTAGGTGAAGCCAGGGCTTTCACTCTCCCCTCCCACGGCTGCCTTCCCCCAGTACAGAAGTAGGGAGAGCAGGGAAACATGTCTGGGCAAGCCAACATGGATAAACCCATGTTTGCCCTATCAAGCCTACCACCACACTCACACAGATGGTGTGACATTTTAGACAATAGAGAACTGCAAGTTAAATATAAATATACCTAAAAAAAAGGGTCCCCAAACCTCTCACCCTCTCAAACCAAGCAGAAAAGCAAGCAAATTAAAAAAAAAAAAAAGGAAAACCATATTGCAAAGCTTTACGTTAGCCAAAGAGACCAAAGAGATTGACCTTGACTCTTTCAATTGCTTTTATTAGGGTTTTTTTTCAAAGAAAAGACATTCTAGTGAGAACAGATCCTTTCACATGAGAGGAATAAATGAAAAACTCATAAACAGCACTAAATTCCTTTTCAACTGAGGACAGTGGGGGGAAAAAAAACAAGGAAGAAAAAAAAACACACAAGAAGAAATGTCTGGAGCACTGAGGGAGGGTGGGATCCTGTGAAAGAAATGTGACTGAGTTGGAGGGCAGAAGGGCTCTGCAGCGGGACCTTGACCGCCTGGACAGATGGGCAGAGTCCAATGGGATGGGGTTCAATAGCTCGAAGTGCAGGGTGCTGCACTTTGGCCACAGCAACCCCATGCAGAGATACAGGCTGGGGTCGGAGTGGCTGGAGAGCAGCCCGACAGAGAGGGATCTGGGGGTGCTGATTGATACCCACCTGAACATGAGCCAGCAGTGTGCCCAGGAGGCCAAGAGAGCCAGTGGCATCCTGGCCTGCATCAGGAATGGTGTGGCCAGCAGGAGCAGGGAGGTCATTCTGCCCCTGTACTCTGCACTGGTTAGACCACACCTTGAGTACTGTGTTCAGTTCTGGGCCCCCCAGTTTAGGAGGGACATTGAGATGCTTGAGCATGTCCAGAGAAGGGCAACGAGGCTGGTGAGAGGCCTTGAGCACAGCCCTACGAGGAGAGGCTGAGGGAGCTGGGATTGTTTAGCCTGGAGAGGAGGAGGCTCAGGGGTGACCTCATTGCTGTCTACAACTACCTGAGGGGTGGTTGTGGCCAGGGGGAGGTTGCTCTCTTCTCTCAGGTGGCCAGCGGCAGAACGAGAGGACACAGCCTCAGGCTGTGCCAGGGGAGATTTAGGCTCAAGGTGAGGAGAAAGTTCTTCACTGAGAGAGTCATTGGACACTGGAATGGGCTGCCCGGGGAGGTGGTGGAGTCGCCATCCCTGGAGCTGTTCAAGGCAGGATTGGACGTGGCACTTGGTGCCATGGTCTAGCCTTGAGCTCTGTGGTAAAGGGTTGGACTTGATGATCTGTGAGGTCTCTTCCAACCCTAATGATACTGTGGTACTGTGATACTGTGAAACCACAATTGGTCAAGGACACTTAAGGAAATCCATCAGGAAATGTGAACAAATGAAAAAACCCTGGCAGTCCTACAGAATTTAAAAGAAATTAGTTTAACTCCTTTATGTTCATTGTCCATAAACCAAATAACTAAAAAATTAAAGCAAAAGATGAACATCAGCAACTTTAACAACAGCAAGTGTACTGCAGCCAGACACCTCCTTGTAAACCCACTTTCAATTCCTAACAGTCCCTTCCGACTGAGCCTGGAGTACAGAGCCTTTAGCGAGGAACTATCAGAAGCACAGGTGAGCTTTAATAGAGGTACGATGCTGTATCTTGCAGATTCTTAGCTGAAAAAGTACTTTGCAGTGGCTTGGCCATTTCCTTGTGGCTTTCAAGTTGCTGAAATTACAGGAAATAAGCTGCAATGTAGCAAGGTGGTGGGAAGTGTCTCCTGGCCACCACGTGGATGACTGCTTGTAAGAGTCTTTGTCAGAATTCTTTATTAATGATCTGGAAAAGAGAGCACACAGTGCTTTGATGAGATGCACAGCTACAAGTATGAAAGACAAAAAGATCAGTGTACAAAGAAAATAATAGAGGATTTCCTAGAGAAGATGGAACCATGGAAAGAAAATAACCAAATGAGGCTAGGAGAACATTTGAGAAGGAATAACAGGAAGGAGAAATCTAGGATGCAATAATGATGAAAGAGATTAGAGGGAGATAGCTCATGCTAAATGACACGAATTGGCAACATGATCCAGTGTGAAAAGGCCCAGACAATACTGGACAGAGTAAATAGTATCACATCACTTAGGAAGAAATAGGCACTTTTTCTGCTGGGCTGGTACAGCTCCATCTGCAGTATTCTACACAATTCTGGTTATTACGAATGAGAGGGTTCAAAGCAGAACACCAAACACGATCCAATTACCAGCAGAATTGATTTATGAGGAGAGATTAGAAGAGATAACTATATAAATTACTTGGTTAAGAAATTACTAATGGGGGACATGGTAAGAGCCTACAAATATTTGAAGAAGACTGGGAGTGAAGGAAAGGTATTTTCCAGTGGAATTCACAGGGAACAGCAAAGAGCCCAGAAAGGAACTGAGAAGCAAAACCATCAAGGAATGCTTCCTGAATATGAACGATGATAATCTGTGGAATAATTTCCCCAATGGAAGGGACAGGGAGCTTATACTTGTGGCTTTTAAAGGCAGACATGAAAAATCTCTTAGGAAATGTGTGCCCAAAACTGCAAAGCTCTAGACTCAGTGACCTCTCTGATCCTTCCCATCTCAGCTGAGCTGGCTACAGTCTAAATGACTGTTTGTAAAGATGCTACATCTGTACTTGTGTTTCTCCCTGTGCTGCTTGCTGCCTTGGCATTCATCAAATAGAAATAAACCACAGCTGCTGTTAAAGAAGTACTTTTATTACTTGAAGATTGTGATGAAGGTCTTTCCACCATGTACACATCAGCATTTTGATATCCATAGAGGCCTTCAGTGACTCATCTGGGTTCTTGATGAGCTACATTAAAGGTAAATACTAGATGCAAGTACATCTTCTTTCTTTTCAGGGTGAAAAAATAACTTCATAGCAAAGCCTGACTACTCTGGTTATGTTGGGAAGCTCATGGTTGGCTAACAACACTGGAGAAGTGATACAAGCCTGGCAAGGCACTGAGCTGGAAGGTAAGTAGAATCCCCCTTCACTCAGCCACCGGGGGTCACCCAGGGAGACACAACTGCGTAACACATTAGGCAGCAGCCACAAGTTTTAAATCCTGCAGCTCCCTTAGCTAGCTATATCTCTGAAAGTTAGATTAATCATGAGTCTTTCATCTTCAGCTATCTCTGAAAGACCTTATCTCTATCTTTGCTTTCAGAGGTCCATAAATTTCTGTGTTCAAAGGCTATATCCCTTTCCCCATCCCCCTCTGTAGTTCAAATATCCTCAAACTCCAGCACAACTGGCAAGTCTTTCCATATTTAATCCCCTTAAATTATCTCCCACTTTGTACTTCCTTCCATGTATTCCACCATTTTCCTTCCAATACTTCACTTGATCCATTGATCCTTGCTGAACTCTTCTGTTGGCAAGGTCCTTCCTATCAAAATCTTCTCTACTGTGGAAATCAGCTTTCTTGTTACATCTTTCAGACTTGCTGGTCACCTGCCTGTGTGTTTTACTTTGCCTGTGGACATGTTCCTCTCTAGAAACAAGATTATCTGTAAACCACTGCCAATGGTTATACTTAAAGCATTCATGGGAAAAGCTAGTGTGAAATACATTCAACGCTGACACTTGGTTTGCTAAGTAAAGGGAATTAAGTTACTGAACAAAAATGGATTTCTTTTATAACCAGGCTGCTATTCATGTTTTTCTACATCAGATATGACTGATTTCAGGTGAATCAGTCCCTATACACTAGGTTACTATAATTGTGCACTACACCATTTCAGAATTAGTTCCAGCTAGTTAGCTTCATTGCAAGACAATTCATGCTGCCAACTGAGAATTCAGCCTAGTTTGATGACAGATTCATGTAAACAGCAAAATTCATTATTTACACACTGTAGGAAAATAAACTGTAAAGCATGCAAACGGTTTTCACATTAGATGGTTGGAAATTTTAAACTCAAGCATCTTTTAATCAACATAGCACTGCAAACAAATTTCAGCAATTGCATTTCTTATTCAGCAGCAGTACAATGTAACTGAAAATAGAAGCTCCAAAAGCTTTATGATCTATTACTCAACATGTGCTTACAATAAATTAGATGTAAATAGCAGTTATTGTGTACCAAGAAAAGCAAGAAAACAAACCCAGTTTCAATAAACTGGAAGGGCTGAGGACCATTTCTGTCCTACTGTTTTGAAATCATTCCTGTAATGCACTCACATGCATCACTGTTTTCTATTATTATCAAGTTATAGTGGCATCTGGATGCTCAAGTCTCATGGTACTAAAACAGCTTTTAAAAAGCTAACACCAGCTATCTAGAATTAGACACCATTATACTTTAACTAGTGGAGTGGACATCAAGGTGCATTTTGGATGAGGCAGAGCTGTAAGAGGTATGCAGAGAGGTGACTAGCACTGAGTAATATAATACTCTGTGTGCAAGCATCACACTCAGGGCATGGGCACCCCAGTGCAGAGCTGAGCTTCCCCATGTCTGCAAGGGCCCCTGTTATGCTCTGCTACACACTGCCACCAGGCACAGAACAGAGCAATGCCTCAGCAAACACCACTCAATGTCACATCTCAGATCTAATGCCAAAAGGTGCCTTACTCCCAATGAAACCAAGTGTGTAAAGACTATTGTTATCTGGACTTAAATAATCATGGTTAATAGAGTAAAAGGGAATTGAGAAAAATGTCAACCTGGAGGAGGGGAGCAATGAGCAATTCACTAAAACAGAGTGAATTCACTTCCACCTGCATGTAAAAGGAAGACAAGTTGGTTCTATTTCTGGATCTGAATTTTTCCACACTCTTAACAGATTTCCTTCAACTCTAGTTGAAGATGGCTAATGATGAACCACAGAGTGTGTGAAGACTACACACCTCATTGAGTGACCAAGATGCAGGCTACAGATTTTCATGCCAACATAATGAAAAAGCAGTATAAAAATCAGTCACAGGCTCACCATGTGTAGTGATGGCCTCCATCACCTCCCTCTGTTAACCCTCATTCTGCATCCTCAGGCTGCAGTTCTGGAAGCTTATTCACTACTGCTATGTCATGTGTCCTATTTAGTTTCTCAACTGCTCTCTGGAGGGAGCAGGGTGCTGCAAAAAGCAAACATACGCCAGAGGCCTACCTAAATAATACAGGACCCAGCACTGCCCAGGGGGACAAACTTCTCTTTGGACTGTGTAAGGGGAATGACAAAATACTGCAAAAGTTTGTGAAGATATGCTGCAGAGCCATTTGGGGTGGGATACTGGTTAGATTTGAGGAATATAAACCAGAACAAAAATCTCAGTGAAACAGCGCAAGAATTATTTTTTGGATATTCATAATTTTTATTTTATTTTATAATTTGTCACAAAGGGGGAAAAAAAGAAAACAAGAAAAAGAAAAAGAAAAAGAAAAAGAAAAAGAAAAAGAAAAAGAAAAAGAAAAAGAAAAAGAAGGGGAGGGGAGGGGAGGGGAGGGGAGGGGAGGGGAGGGGAGGGGAGGGGAGGGGAGGGGAGGGGAGGGGAGGGGAGGGGAGGGGAGGGGAGGGGAGGGGAGGGGAGGGGAGGGGAGAGGAGAGGAGAGGAGAGGAGAGGAGAGGAGAGGAGAGGAGAGGAGAGGAGAGGAGAGGAGAGGAGAGGAGAGGAGAGGAGAGGAGAGGAGAGGAGAGGAGAGGAGAGGAGAGGAGAGGAGAGGAGAGGAGAGGAGAGGAGAGGAGAGGAGAGGAGAGGAGAGGAGAGGAGAGGAGAGGAGAGGAGAGGAGAGGAGAGGAGAGGAGAGGAGAGGAGAGGAGAGGAGAGGAGAGGAGAGGAGAGGAGAGGAGAGGAGAGGAGAGGAGAGGAGAGGAGAGGAGAGGAGAGGAGAGGAGAGGAGAGGAGAGGAGAGGAGAGGAGAGGAGAGGAGAGGAGAGGAGAGGAGAGGAGAGAGAGGAGAGGAGAGGAGAGGAGAGGAGAGGAGAGGAGAGGAGAGGAGAGGAGAGGAGAGGAGAGGAGAGGAGAGGAGAGGAGAGGAGAGGAGAGGAGAGGAGAGGAGAGGAGAGGAGAGGAGAGGAGAGGAGAGGAGAGGAGAGGGAAAGAAAAAAAGGAAAATAAAAGACAAACTAAAATAAAAGAAGAAAAGAAAAGAAAAGAAAAGAAAAGAAAAGAAAAGAAAAGAAAAGAAAAGAAAAGAAAAGAAAAGAAAAGAAAAGAAAAGAAAAGAAAAGAAAAGAAAAGAAAAGAAAAGAAAAGAAAAGAAAAGAAAAGAAAAGAAAAGAAAAGAAAAGAGGAAAAGGAAAGAAAAGAAAAGAAAGGAAAGGAAAGGAAAGGAAAGGAAAGGAAAGGAAAGGAAAGGAAAGGAAAGGAAAGGAAAGGAAAGGAAAGGAAAGGAAAGGAAAGGAAAGGAAAGGAAAGGAAAGGAAAGGAAAGGAAAGGAAAGGAAAGGAAAGGAAAGGAAAGGAAAGGAAAGGAAAGGAAAGGAAAGGAAAGGAAAGGAAAGGAAAGGAAAGGAAAGGAAAGGAAAGGAAAGGAAAGGAAAGGAAAGGGAAAAGAAAAGAGAAAAGAAAAGAAAAGAAAAAAGAAAAGAAAAGCACACTTATCGAAGCAGCACACAGCAAGGCAGGTGCCATCCTGGGAGCAAATGTGCATGAAATCAGCAGCAGCAGCATGCACACAGGAAGACAAAAATCTGAAAATTCAAGTGAACTTTTCAGCAGAACAGTAGACAGTATTGCAGCTGATGGCAATAAACGTGTTCCTCACGCAAAAAAGCAGTATGTGCTTCTTCAGGGTGAACAGTGATGCATAGACCAAGACAGTACTGGAATCCAAATTATTCAGAATAACAGTAAAGCCAAAGCAAGGGGATAAAAGTCTATTATAGGGTAAGAATATGTCAATTCTACAGCCTCCTCAAGAAAACAGTCACCAAAGAAGCAAAGGACAAATAGAACTTAAGAGAACTATTAGGATACTTTCTGTAACATAGAGACAAACTGCATTTCTTTCAGTTGTTAGTTATTACATATTATCTCCAGTAACAAAAGGCTCAGTGATACATACTTATCTTTCTCCAATTACCCTAAGATGAAAGTAATGGAAACTTACATCTGGCTTTTAGAACAAGGTGGCTGGTAGTGGGTCCTCCCAGCACCTGTTACCAGTAAGAAGAAATTCATCTCAGATTTTGTTTAAAAGTACTAAAAAGGTGTTTTCTTCTGTATTGAATAAAATTACTGAGAAGGCATGGATGAGCCTGTGAGAAGGAGTGAACATGTCCTACACTGCCTGAAAATGAAAGTGACACTGGAGGAAAGCTAAGACTCATCACATATGCCAAAACCAAACGAAATCAACAGAAGTCCAGAAAGCAAAAATTTCTCAAAAGGGAAAGAGGCATTGAATTATGTAAGCTGGGGGAAAAATGCTATATACCCTATGCTGGTTTTCTTTCTTCTCTGAGATAACCCAAAAAGATGTTACAGACAAGTACATGTGTCAAAAGCACTAAAGTAGCTGTGATGCAGCTGACACAACTGTAACTGACAGCAACATTATTTGGTTTAAGTAGTTTGGAGTTAAGCAGAAACCTTGCCAACGGAACAGTTCCCACACTAATACTTCGGTAGGAAATGGTGCCAAGTTAATAAAGAGCTTATTGAAAAGCACCCATAGTCAGGGCCTGATCCATATTTAGAACAACCCATTTCCAGAGCAGCACCAGTGATGCATGATGCTGTCACCTGAAGACATTTTTTTCCTACAGAAAACCAAAATCACGATCAGGAACATTATTAAGGACTGGAGACTTGTAGAAACAGACAGTGAGCTAGCAAAGCATAGCCCTCAGTGAAACTAGATGTCTTCAAATCCATTGTCTCCCAGAATAAGAGCGAGAGCTGCTACTGAACTTCATGGGGATTTTGAGCTTCCTGGCAATTGCAGATATGTGGAGTTTCACACTAATAACTACTTAAGTAATCATTTTATTCCATATATCCAGATGACACCAAGCTAGGAGCAGGTGTTGATCTGTTGGAAGGTAGGAGAGCCCTGCAGAGGGACCTGGACAGGCTGGATGGGTGGGCAGAGGCCAATGGGATGAGATTTAACAAGGCCAAGTGCAGGGTTCTGCACTTTGGTCACAACAACCCCAAGCAGCACTACAGGCTGGGGACTGAGTGGCTGGAGAGCAGCCAGGAGGAAAGGGACCTGGGGGTACTGATAGATAGAAAGCTGAAGATGAGCCTGCAGTGTGCCCAGGTGGCCAAGAGAGCCAATGGCATCCTGGCCTGCATCAGGAACAGTGTGGCCAGTAGGACAAGGGAGGTTATTCTTCCCCTGTACTCAGCACTGGTCAGGCCACACCTTGAGTACTGTGTCCAGTTCTGGGCCCCTCAATTCAAGAAAGATGTTGAGGTACTGGAACATGTCCAGAGGAGGGCAACAAAGCTGGTGAGGGGCCTGGAGCACAAATCCTATGAGGAGAGGTTGAGGGAGCTGGGCCTGTTTAGCCTGGAGAAGAGGAGGCTCAGGGGTGATCTTATTACTGTCTACAACTACCTGAAAGCACATTGTAGCCAGGTGGGGGGTGGCCTCTTCTCCCAGGCAACCAGCAACAGAATAAGGGGACATAGTCTCAAGTTGTGCCGGGGTAGGTATAGGCTGGATGTTAGGAAGAAGTTCTTCACAGAGTGATTGATTTCCCATTGGAATGGGCTGCCCAGGGAGGTGGTGGAGGCACCGTCCCTGGGGGTCTTCAAGAAAAGCCTGGATGAGGCACTTAGTGCCATGGTCTAGTTGATTGGTTAGGGCTGGGTGCTAGGTTGGACTGGATGATCTTGGAGGTCTCTTCCAACCTGGTTGATTCTATGATTCTATGATTCTATGATTCCTCTACAAACCCTCTGCAGACCATCAACATTTCCTGGTTATCATCTCTGACCTGATCTACTTTGTCAACTAGTATTACAGCAGTGCTCTTTGATATATATGAATGGCATTTTCTTTAATAGAACACATTTAAGGCAGACACGTAGAGTATGTTACTTTGGGGTCCTTGAAGGTATTGCATTTATGTGTATTTGTGTATACATTTATGAGTATTATGTGTATATGAAACTCACTAGGTACTCAGAATGTTCCACTACAATACAGCAGGTATTAATTTTTCCAAGTGCAGTTTCAGGGCTTTTTAAACTGCCATGTGAATAAATAGCTAATGTTGAACAAATGGTGTGATTTTGTCTAGATGTAGTTGGGTTTATTCTTCAGAATAGCCAACTGTAAGCATTTTTTTCCAAATTACACAAATATGGAAACAGTTAAATTATCTTGGTATCAGAAATCAGAAGCTTCCACAGGCTCTGTCAGAGACTACTGAAGTTGTCAGCTGAGCGTGAAGAGCTGCAGAGAACCACCTGACTGCCCCATTCACCAAGCTGCTCACATAAAGGCAGCAGATTTACAGTCCCTAGCAGTGGATGAGACCGTCAGAAGTGCTCAACGACTCAGCAACAAATTGCTCCTCTTTGGTGAAAGCTGGGCATGACCGACTGCCCTGAGTCACATAAACTGCTTAAGTGCCAACTGTTTCTAGGTTCAGACTCTGCAAAACTCCATCCAGTAAGAGACAAGATGATTTCCCCACTTGTTGACCCTGTTCTCCCACTGCACCAAGAGGCAATCTCCAAACTGGAGTAAGTACTGTCCATCCAGGCTCCCTGTTGGAACAGATCCTCTTCTGCTCCCTTCAGCCTGAAGGATGATGTTCTGGAAGCCAGTGGGAAGGCAGCGATGTGACATGTTTCCTGCCTTCTCTGCCCAGCAGCGGGCAGGAACCAGGCCAGGCTGATGGATTTGAGAGGCACACGGTATGATTCGGCAGGCAAATTTCAGACGGAAATTAAGCTAAAGCTTCCATAGCGTGCCTTCCCCCGCTGCTGCCGCTGCGCTTGTGCGCAGTAACAGCCGCGCTCATCGACGCTGCACCTCCGCGCCCCTGCCAGCGGCAAGCGTCACCACGCCAGAAGCAATGAGGGAAGCCCAGCCCGGCCCGTCCGCGACACGTGCGCGGTACGCAGCTTGCGCACCCTGACGCCAGCGGCGCTGCCAGCGAGTGAGGGAGGGGCACTCCTCTGACGTCAGGGGGTCACAGGGAGCGGGGGTGGGACAGAGGCGGAAGAAAGGCGTCGGGCCAGAGCCTGCGGCGCGCCGAGGCGCCGCTGGGGGTCGCTGTTGCTGGAGGGCGCTGCGCGCGCGGGGGCGGGGAGCGGAGCGGCGGCAGCAGCACAAAGGGAGAGGCGGTGCAGCCTTCGCCCGCCGCCATATTGTCCCGCCGCGCCCCGGCGGGGGCGAGGAGAGGGGAGTGGATCCCGGGGAGCTCTCACCCAGCGCGGGTGGAGGGGACACCAGGGATGCTCCTCCGGGTGCGTTTTGCCGATTGCTCAGCGGCTCGGCAGCTCCCTGGCGGAGGGGCGGGCGGCCCTCTTAGCAATGGCTGCTGGTAGGGGGAGGTGACAGGGGCTGGGCAGGTGTGATAAGCAGCGCGTCACGAAGGAACGCAGCCTGCTGCCTGCGCTTGGGGGAGGCCTCGCCAGCAGCTGCGATAATTTGCTCGAAAATTGCATTTGAGGGCAAAGAGAAAATCAAATCAGGGACAGAAAAATGGTAAGAATGCTGAACAACGGCCTGCCCTAGAAATAGCAGTCGAAGAGTGATTCTGCTGCTGTAGAAATGGCGGAGCGTGCTGAGCTGCCTTGACGTTCAGAAGAGGGAGGCCGGGCAAGGCGTAAATGCTCAGCAGGTGATGTTGGGTTCATCTCTTAACTCTTAAACCTGTAGTCAGAGGGGAGTCAGAGTTGGGAAATTTAACTCTGCTTTCTGGTTGCTTTGTGGAAAGGTCCCATCCAAGTGCTAGTTTTCATCATGTAACAAACATTAGCTCTGAATTTGGTCCCTGGACATGGTTTTAGGCGATACTGCTCACGTTTAATGGTACTGGCTGCTCTCAAGGGGAAAGTGGTTTCCCATCTCTGGCACAGCCCTGAAGGTATGGCATTCACTTGGCAGTGACCGTTCACAGAAAGGGCAGCAAAGAGAATGCCAACAGCAATTCAGGGACAGGTCCAGCATGGTACTGTGTATCACAATTGGCAGTCCATCTTCAAAACCATTTCAACACTATAGTGAAAGGTGCCTTTCTGGTGAGGGCTGCTGTTTAGGGACAGGCCATGTATAGATGAATCTCTACAGCAACAGTTAACATGTGCAGGGGTATTCTGAACACTTGAAGAAAAATGGAAATTAGATGAGAAGCTTATAGGAATGATTTGTCATGACAGCTGTGTGCAAAGGTGAAAGATGCTCAATGCCTCAGGCAAGTAAAGGGCCCAATTCTACTGTAACATAAGTTCTTTGGTTTAGAAATGTAGACTCAGCACAAACCAGTACAGAATCAAGCTTTTTAACTGTTACAGGGAAAGTACCTTTTGCCTGCCAAGCAGCAGTTGTGGCAGTTGTCCTAGGCACAGTTGTTCTAAACAGAATCACAGATGTTGAGCTCTTCCTCTGTTTTGCTTTTGGTAGCAGAACACAGCTTGCTACAACTGATTTTCTGGTGCTTTCAAGCAGGTTTTGAGGGTCATGTAAAGATAAGATGTTTGTTTAACCCAAAGTAAGGACAGATGAAGGAATTCTTTTGCACAAATGGTGAAGTTCCCCAATCTAATCACTTTAATGTAAGAAAAAGGAGTAATAAAAGTCCTATTTCTGCAGCAAAATGATTCCTTTGATGTAGGTATGTGGAACAAGCTTTGTAGAGATCTTCTGAACTCCATTGCTTAGTATGTGTGCTGAGGAGCAGCAGTTCTAGATGGAGATACTGTGATGTCCAAGAAGCAGCTTGCCCCAGGAGTGACCAGGGGGCAGGACAAGAGATGGACTTGTGCAGTTTAGGCAATTCTCTACATGATTGCAGTAACTTAGCAAACTTACCAGATGCTTCAGGACAACTAGGGCTCTGGACACCAGGGATTTTTTTAAGCCACTTTACACCTAATTTTCCAATGTCTTTCCAATAATTTCATAGACATTAAGCATGACAAAGATGACTTGTGTTCCTGAAATAATTGCAATTCATTCTTTCAGTGTCAGGAGGACTTCAGATGAGCTACATTGCTTGCTTATTTTTTCACTTCACTCAATTTGTGTTCAGTGAGGCTATTCTGGGCTATTTATAGTTTTTTTCCATTCCTGGTTCTCATGTACTAGCTCTTGTGTTTCAAGTGAGTGGGAATGCATTCTCTCTATGTTTTGAAGAAAAGATTTTTTCTGGAATTTACAGTCTGACATAACTTTTTCTAATTCTACAGGTGAAATCCATCCTATAGGAATGCAGCTGCCCAACCTCTCCTGTCCTCGAAAGCCACCTTACAGAATCATAGAATCAACCAGGTTGGAAGAGACCTCCAAGATCATCTAGTCCAACCTAGCACCCAGCCCTATCCAGTCAACTAGACCATAGCAGTAAGTGCCTCATCCAGGCTTTTCTTGTGACTCCACCACCTCCCCAGGCAGCCCATTCCAATGGCAAATCACTCTCTGTGTCAAGAACTTCCTCTTAACATCCAGCCTATACCTCCCCTGGCACAACTTGAGACTGTGTCCCCTTGGTCTGTTGCTGCTTGCCTGGCAGAAGAGACCAACCCCCACCTGGCTACAGTCTCCCTTCTCCTCCAGGTTAAGCAACCCCAGCTCCCTCAGCCTCTCCTCACAGGGCTGTGTTCCAGGCCGCTCACCATCTTCATCACCCTTCTATGGACATGTTCCAGTATCTCAACATTTCTCTTGAGTTGAGGAGCCCAGAACTGGACATAGGTCTGTGGCCTGACCAGTGTTGAGTACAGGGGCAGAATAACCTCCCTTGTCCTACTGGCCACACTCTTCCTGATACAGGCCAAGATGCCATTGGCTCTCCTGGTCACCTGGGCACACTGCTGGCTCATGTTCAGCCTACTACCTACCTGTACCCCAAGTCCCTCTCTACCTGGCCAGGCCCTTCTGTACCCAGCCTGTAGTGCTGCTTGGGGTTGTTGTGGCCAAAGTGTAGAACCCTGCACTTGGCCATGTTAAATCTCGTCCCATTGGCCTCTGCCCACCCATTCAGCCTGTCAAGGTCCCTCTGCAAGGCCCTCCTACCCTCCAGCAGATCAACACCTACTCCTAACTTTGTGTCATCTGCAAACTTACTGATGATTGGCTCAATCTCCTCATCCAGATCATCAGTAAATACACAGAACAGGATCAGACCCAGCACTGATCTCTTCATTCAGCTGAGACTGCATGAGCAAAATGGAGATGATGAACTCATGGAGAGGTTCACAAACGGTAGGTGGCAAGACATTCCAAATGCCCTTCTAGCCTATTGTAGATTAGGGCTTGAGCAGGCTGGCCTGTTACTGGAGGTTCAGATTATTCAGTAACCTATTAGTACTGGTTAGGTGACATTACCCCAACAGGAAAACAGCATTCCAGCCAAGAAACAGTGACCTCCTAGGAAGACTGCAGCCATATGTACGACAGCAGAGGCATAATGGGATTTTACTGAGTCATTACCATTTGTAAAATATACTGTGTGGTTGTGCCTCAGTTCTGACCCTACCCCCATTCACATTATATTTTTGAAAGCTTTTCCTTTTGCTAGCAAATGATCACATTCTCCATAGCCTGCCAGCCAGAACAGGCTCACTTCAGCTTCTACAAAGAGGTAGCTGCTAAAGCATGTTTCCCACTCACACAAGGACTCCAGCTTCATACAGGATGTGCACTTTTTTTTGTTCTCTGTCTTCTCCAACAGTAGAATATTCCACAGAAATAACTAGCTCCATGTGAATTTTTGTGACACCGTATTCCTCTTCAGCACAAACACTTGCCCTGAACTAGTTTGCTCTTGGCTATATAAAGGGCATAGGGGGCTCCATGTGATAGGAAGGGTTCATTTTATAAGCAACAATATTTCAGAGAGAGCCATTTAATATCATAGATAATGCTGCATGAGACGTCATTTACATTGCTGCTGCTGCACAGTAATGGCCTGATTTCCAGAATTTGTAAGACAGCAGAATAAGAAACACAAAGCATCAAACCAGTGGTTACGATTTTACAAAGGATGTTGGGTTTGTGCCAGTGATAGACAGGACGTGAGGAAAACATAGTTCCATCGAGCTCTGCTTCCTGGTATATTTAGAAACTACCAAATGGCAGAAAAATACGGTTTGTAGTTGAGGTCTCTTATTAATGCTTTGTCTGAGTGTAGACTAAGGAAATGGGCAAGATTCTGCAATGAATAAATGAATATTTAACAAATCTGAATGAAGATAAATTGAGGAAATTTGGTTGTAAATACAAACAAATACATCTTTATAACATAGGTAGTAGCTCCATACTGCACATGACAAGGTATGCTTTATGTAGTAGGGTGAATATATATTGCTAACTATGTGGAATACAGTTGAATGGAGAAAACACATTTTTAAATGGAGGAAGACAGCATGTCTGAGGTTACTCACATTTTAGATTATTATTACTGAAGACATTTTTTACATCATTAGTTTTTAATATAGATGCTGTTTGCTGCCACTTTAAAATTTATTCTGGGTTGATAACTGAAGATACCACACATGGAATACAGGTTTTGTTAGAACTTAAGCAGGTATTTTACAGACTTTTACACATGTGTCTCCTAGGAAAACAGGTTTCTACATGTTTTTATTAAACAGCCCATCTGTTCCAGTCTTTCTCCGTGTTAAAAAAAAAGACACAAATCAACATACTCATTTTTTAAATACATTTATTTGGGCAAATAAGTTTTCTTTCTGCTCTGACGTTTGTCAAGAGAAGATAAAGGTTTGTTTAAAAGCTGTAATTGAATTCATTTTCTTTCCATTTCCTTTTCCAAGAGGGAGGTGTGTAGTGCTGCAGAGGTAGCATTACGTAACTGTATAACGTTTGTCCGCTAGGTGGTCCTTAAAGATGTACGTAAGAGCTTTGGTTAAGTCTTAAGTCTTCATGTTGCAAGTACATGCAAATAGCTATTTTAATGCAATAACTAGCCACTATGGTTAAAGTGATTGTAAACACTTTGCTCCCTCAGCTCATTTTCGATATGAATTCACCAAAGATAAATAATCTGAATAATATTTAATAGAAGTATTCTAATACGTGTTAGCACCCAGACTTCTTAATAAGTCATTCAAATGATTTCAGCAGGGTTACTCCCAGAAACCAATACTATATATGTGAAGAAAGCATAATTTGCAGCTCATGCTCCATTTATAGAGTCATTAAATCGTTTTGGTTGAAAAGACCTTTAAGATTCAGCTATTTTCTAACTCTACAAAGTCTGGTGCTGAACTTTAGCACCACATCTACTAATCTTTTAAACACCTCCAGGGTTGGTGATTCAGCTTCCTCCCTGGGGAGCCAATTCCAGTGTTAGATAACACTTTCAGTGAAGAAATTTCATCTGATACACAATCTAAACCTCCCCTGGCACAACTTGAGGGTATTTCCTCTTGTTCTATCACTTGTTACTAGGGAGGAGAGACCAACACCCACCTCACCATGACCTCTGTTCGATAATTGTAGAGAGTGATAAGATCTCCTCTCAGGCTTTTTTCCAGGAATGCTAACACTTCCATGTAATACATTTCATTGGCAAAAAATAAAATGGCATTGGCACAAATGTAAACAGAAGATAGCACTGACAGGAAAATATTTGGGTTCCGAGCACAAGACTCATTTTACTCTGTGACAGTTTGAGATTAAATCTGTGACTACCATATGCCTAAGTCTGCCTGTGAAAGATGGAACACCACAAAAAAAAAACCCAGTTGGTGTGGAGCCATTGTGAGGTGTTTGGTGTTTGCAGCAAGTGATTTCTCTGGACAAGTAGATCATGCAGAGCCACTTAGTCTTATATTTGTCATTTCCCAACTTGAAAGAAGCATCATCATTTCAGATGGCTTGTGCAGCTGAATAGAACTCCACTCAGACAGTCTAATAACATCCACTATCAAAAAAACTAAGATGTATCAATGTTGGGTTTTTTTTTCACACACTTTGAGCTTTAGGAATGATAAAATTCAAAGAAAAAAAATACAGCAGTTTATACCCACTGAAGAGGCAATGAGTCTGAAAACCAGGTAAAAATATTGGTGTCTGCTCTCGTATATGTCAAATGATCTTGGCATTAAAACTTTCTCATTATGCAGCAGGCATATTATGCAAGAGTTTAGAAATTAAATATAGAAAATTGAACTTTTCCAAACATTTTTAAAAGTTATGTTCTATGTTAAGAAGGGAAACTATGAGTCCATGAAATAGACCTGTAGCCATTATGGGCCTTTTTTTTATTATTTTGCTGTAGCTTTTTAGTGTGGTAATGGTAAATTTCTAAATACATTCTGCTAATTTTCATATTCATTTTCAACCCAATTTTTAAGTACGTAAAGTGTGATTCCATTAGTCTCCCTTGATTCACAGAAAATGTAGCATGAATTGCGTCTTTTTTATTAATGAAAGGAAAAATAAGAATGAAGTTATAGACTGTAATGGGGTTTAGAAATGAGTTTGCTTCATTTTACAGCAGTTCTGCTGAAAATTATTACAAGATTGGCAATTCTGAGCTGTGTATTGCTTGTAATACAAACCATGCCTGATATAATCAAAAACTGCAGAAAGACAGGAGACTCAATGTTCTCTTTCCTTAGGAGCAGGGCTTCTTTCTGTAAACTAGTGAATGTACTTAGGTATTAGGTGAAAGAAATTGACACTACTAGAGAAATTAATATATTATTCACAGAGTGAGAGGAGGAGAACAGGTAATTCCTTCTTGTTGGCTTCTCTTGGTATCAGCTGAGCTAAAAATTTCAGTCACAAACTGAAAACCAGAAATCACTGTGACCTTTTGATAGTTCAAACCAGCTGTTTGATAGGACATAGAAACTCAAGTATTTTGGAAACCAAATATGCTATATGAACCTATGAGTAAAGTCTAGGTTGGAAGAATCACAGACTAAAACCTTCATAGGAATTAGAGAAGATACTAGTTTTTCTATCCAGTTTATGACAAATGGCTGCTTAAAGCAAACATGTAACAACTGAGCCAGAAATTGCAAAGGTAAATGCAACAAAACCAGTTTCAATTTTTTGGTATTCTGGTAAAACATATTCAAATCAAAAGTGTTAAAGGAAAAAAGGGGGGGAAAGACACAAGCCCCAGGATAAAAATACTAAAATGCTTTATAGTTTTTACCCTACAACAGTGGCAATACCTATTTGTTCAAATCTTTTATGTGGTACAAACAAATACAGCCTTTAATACAACAGTCTTTTCACATTAAGTTTCTGAACAGGGAATTATCCTCCTACTCTGGCTTCTCATTTCCTCTTCCTGTCCCATATATAAAACAGCTGGGTGCGGTTGTCTGATGAGACCAGCTGCCTTGGTCTCCCAAGCTATTTTACCCCTTCCTGCCTGTTGCATGAGTTCTGCTCACTTTAGGGAAAAAGCAGGGAGAGGGAGTGATTTTTAGTCTAGTTTTTCATGTCTGCTTTAATCTCAGTGTTTGTGAGCCTCTCAAGAGGTGAAATGAGCATTGTATTTGTTCTAGCAGAAAAACTGAAAAGAAAATGCATTAAGGAAGGTCCAGCAGCTCAAGAGATTCATTGAGAGAAGCCCCAGAGGAACAGTTAGAAGAAGGACTTTGGTTAACATAAAGAAAGAAGGAGCCTTAGGCAGGCTGCAAAAGGATGAGAGCTATGGGGTGTTTCAGCTTTGAAAATTAGATGTTTTTTGAATGTGAAGACTAGAGAGGTCAAAGCAAAGAGAATCTTCTCAAATTTGTGACGTGCAGAGGCCAGTAATCATGTGGGGTAGTTCACTGTGATTGAAGTTGAGAGATGAAGATGGTGGGAAATCTTGAAAAAGGAGGAAGAAAGAAGAACATATTAAAATTGTGCTGGGCCTTAGCTTGTGGCCACATACTTGTGAGATTTCAGTGAGGCTAATTCCTGCCATGACATGGAGAATCAACAAATAAGTCTTTAACCTTAAAAAGAAGTGAAAATAGCATAGAATCACAGAATAGTTTGGATTAGAAGTAACCTTAAAGGTCATCTAGTTTTAACCCCCTTGCCATGGGCAAGGACATCTACTAGACCAAGTTGCTTGAGACTCCAACCTGGCTTTGAATACTTCCAGGGTTGGAACCTTCCCACCTTCTCTGGGCAGCCTGTTGCAGTGCCTCACTATTCTCACAGAGAAATTTCTTCCTAATGTTCATTCTGGCCTCTTAGGGTTTCAGGCAGTCACTCCTTGCCTTTCTAAAAAGTCCCTCTCCATCTATTCTGAAGGCCACCTTCAAATACTGGAAAGCTGCCATAAGGTCTCCCTCCCTGAAGCCTTCTTCAGGCTAAGTGTGCTAGTTTGAAGCAAGCAACCAAAAAGTCTTAGCCTGTCTAGATAAGAGAGGTGTTCCAGCCCTCTGATCATCTTTGTAGCCCTTCTCTGGACCTGGTCCATATCCTTTTTCTTTTGAGGACTCCAGATCTGTACACAGTACTCCAAATGTGGCCTCACAAGCGCAGAGTAGAGGTGCAGAATCCTCTCTCTTGACCTGCTGGCCACACTTCATGCAGCCCAGATTTGGTTGGCTGGCTGGACTGCAAGCACACATTGCTGGTTCATGCTGAGCTTCTCATCAGCCAGGACTCCCAAGTCCTCCTCCTCGGGATGGTTCTCTGTCCATTCTCCACCCAGACTGTATTTGTGCTTGGGATTTCCCCAAACCAGGTGCAAGACCTTGCGCTTGGCTTTGTTGAACTCTATGAAGTTAGCATTGGCCCACCGCTAAGTCTGTTAAGGTCCCTCTGGATGGCATCTCCTCCCTCCAGCATGTTGACTGCACCACACAGGTTGGTGTCACTGGCAAACCTGCTGAGAGTGCACCTGATCCCGCTGTTCATTTTAACAGCACCAGTCCCAGCATCAACCTTTGAGGCACAGCACTCATCACCTGTCTCCACTTACAGGATAACATAATTCAATTGTGATACAGAGCAGAAGTCTCACAGAAAAAATGGAGGAAAGAATGGGAGAGTCCTTCTGAAGGATCAGTTGAAGAAATAAGGCAATTAAGATATGATGATATCAATGAAATAAGAGGTGTGAGGAGGTAAACATTTGAACATAGGTACTCAAGAGTGTTGAAAATAATGATACACAGAGGGAATGAAAATAGAAGAAGTGTCTGTGAAATTTGTCTAGGAAACAATCACTTGAAATGTTAATGACAGCATCTGTATTGAAATATGAGGAGGAAGGCCAGACTGCAGAGGATCTTAGCTGGAATTGATGTGAAAAAAAACTGTGTAGTGGTAATGGCAAGACAGAGTGAGCTTAGTGATGGAAGAAGTCAGTGTTGTGCTTCTTTGTGGTTGTTGTTGTTGTTTGGGTTTGTTTTTTGTGCAGGGGGGTAGTGTGTGTTTGGTTGGGGCTTGGTTGGTTTGTTTGTGTGGTTTAGGTCAAAGGTGTTGTTCTGTATTTCCATTTAAAGAGAAAAGAGTAAAAGAAGTTCAGGAGGTGGTCATGGGCTAGATGGAGAAAAACTTGAGTAACTTTTGCATCTGCAGTAGAGATTATGTGAAAGAGACTTCAGGGTAGACACTGAAGGCAAAGGTAAACTGTAGGAGGAAGACGATCAAGTCATGCTCTGTCAGGCTTCTTTTGAGAGCTCGTTGCAATCTTCAGCAGTGAAAAGGGAAGTAGAGAAAGACAAAGAAGGGCTGACCTGAAGTCACTAGAGATTTTAGTCCAGAGACTTGTGATGGGAGAGGTGTTGTACTGGGGAATGACCAAAAGAGGGAAGAATAGGTTTCTGGTGGGGAAAGTCATTCTGGTCATAGGCTTTTGCCAGAAACATTCTTGAGCACAGGAGCAAGGGCGGAAGAAGCAGATGTTTGAGGGACTTGGCAAAGTAGACAAAAATGCTGAGGCACAGAGCAGTTTGGAGAAAGGGAAGGGGGGAGCAGCATACAGTGAGAATCAGCAGAATGGAAGTGGGTGCTGGAAAGCAGATGCAGAGTTGTCTGCCCTTTGCTGATCCTAGACAGGCCCCACCCTGGAGAAATGTGAATTAATAAATTAGAAAAATGCATCCAAATATAACAAAGCAACCTAGCAGCATCTGTCTGGAAAAATAATCATAAGAGTAATTTTGTAACTGTCAGTGCAATCCATTGGGTCAACAGTGAAGAGCGTGGGGAGAGGAGGAATCTGGAGAACGCTGTTTCGTTCCTCTGCTTCTCAGCAGACTGTCATTGCCTGGAGTTGCAAACAGGCCAGAAAGAAGAGAAGGAATCCCTGGCAACTGCAGGCAGTGCAGAAGATAGAGCAAAATGGTCACTAAAAGAAAAAAGCCCATACAAGAGCATCCAGTTTTCCTTGGGAAAATACCCAGTTATTCTTGCACCTAGTGGAGCATCCAGCTGAGACAGAGTGCCTTAGATGTGGGGAAAGCTAAATAAAGAGGATTGCAGCTGATTTGTTTACCTCTACAAAACTGGAAAAAGATGGTCTCCAATGACATCATTCAAGTGTTCTTCACTTTTTTTTTCCTATGTTTCACAATGTTACGGTATTTCTTAACAGAATACCTCCCTTCAAACATGGATTCCCATTTTATGAACTCCCTCATTTTGCTAAGAGAAACATGATTTGGAAAGTGTGTTTAAGAGAAAAGCTACTTCTGTCAAACACATCTGTAAGCATTCAGCTCTGCTTCACACAAGGGAGTTCCATCTGTGAATGCTGCATCTAGGAGCCAAATGCAGGAACGAGGGAGGATATTCTCAGCACCTATTTATAGAAGAATGTATAAAATACTGTAAACTCTGCCACATGTGGCCAAACCCCATAACCCAAATACTAAACTATTCACATGAGCCCATGCAAACAGCAGAAGCAAAACAAACAGCTTAAAAGCCATCATAATTGAACATGAAAGCACCATCAGGAAACGTGACATTGAGTCTTGTGTCATTTCACATTTCATGTGACACAAACATGACATCTTATCAATTAGGTTGCTAGACATTAATCAAACGTACTGCCACACTCAAAAAGATAATGCTATCGAAGGAGAGAAGCCTTCTGTATATTCACTTTGTATTCTTTAAGAACTCCTGACCAAAGTAATGAATGGTATCTTAGACCATTTTTCACATGAGGAGCCAGTGTGTCATACAAGATTTCTTACTCCATACTACACTGTCTTTCTGTGTTACACTGCTTGTTTTTCAGTACCTGAATATCCTTTATTATGTGGCTTTCTTTTAAACATACTTTGGGGCACAAGAATGGCTTTGCTAAGTTGCATTGTTGTTAGCATTTTATATTACAGAAACAGCTCCAACAGCTATATAAGCATTTGTAAATCTCATTTCCTTTCCTTCTGACTTTGCCCCATATTTTCCCTAGAAGTGTGACAATTCCTGACAGCTCATAGAATCAACCAGTTGGAAGAGACCTCCAAGATCATCCAGTCCAACCTAGCACCCAGCCCTATCCAGTCAACTAGACCATGGCACTAAGTGCCCCATCCAGTCTACCAGTACCCCCAGGCCCCTTTCTTCTTGGCTGCTCTCCAGCTGCTCTGTCCCCAGCTTGTAGTGTTGCTTGGGGTTGTTGTGGACGAAGTGCAGAACCCTGCACTTGGCCTTGTTAAATCTCATCCCGTTTGCCTCTGCCCACCCACCCAGCCTGTGAAGGTCCCTCTGTTGGGCTCTCCTTCCCTCCAACAGATCCACACCTGCTCCTAGCTTGGTGTCATCTGCAGACTTACTGATGCTGGACTCAATCCCCTGGTCCAGATCATCAGTAAATATATTGAATAGTACCAAGCCCAGTGCTGATCCCTGGAGGACACCATTAGCGACTGGCTGCCAACTGGATGTGGCACCATTCACCACCACTCTCTTGGCTCAGCCATCCAGCCAATTCTTGACCCATATCAGAGTGAATCTGTCCAAGCTGCAAGCTGCCAGCTTTGCCAGGAGCTTGTTGTGGCAGACAGCGTCAAAAGCTTTGCTGAAGTCCAGGTAGACTACATTCACAGCCTGCCCCACATTAACCAGGCAGATAACCTTACTAAACCCATGCTGGCTGGGCCTGATTCCTTGGCCATCCTGTAGGTGCTTTGTGATGGTAGTCAAGATGACCTTGCCTGGCACTGAGGTCAGGTTGACAGGTCAGTAATTTCCTGGTTCCTCCTTCCGGCCGTTCTTGTGGATGGGCATCACATTGGCAGCTTCCAGTCTCTGGGGACCTCTCCAGTGAGCCAGGACTGTTGATAAATGATGGAGAGTGGCTTGGCCAGCTCATCTGCCAGCTCTCTCAGCACCCTAAGGTGGATCCCAGGCAGTCCCATGGACTTGTGAGGATCCCAGTGGCTCACCAGGTCCCTTACTGCTTTCTCCTGGATTACATGGGGACTATAGTGGTCCCTGACTCCCATCTGCCAGCTCAGGAGGCCAGTTGTCCTGGAGACAACCTGTCCTACTATTGAAGAATGAGGCAAAGAATATGTTAAGTAGCTCTGCCTTTTCCTTGTCCTTTGTCACTATATTCCCCTCTCCATCTAACAGGTTCTGGAGGTTGTTCTTGCCCCTTCTTTTGCCATTAATACATTTATAGAAACATTTTTTATTGTCCTTAACAGCAGTGGCCAGCCTAAGTTCTAAATGGGCTTTTGCCTCTCTAATATTTTTCCTACAAGATCTAACAACGTCCTTGAACTCTTCCTGGGATACCTTCCCTTTTTTCCAAAGGTGATACACTCTCTTTTTTTTTTCTTTAATTCTTTTAGAAGCTCCTTGACCATCCAGTCTCTCCCTATTTGACTCATCTTCTGGCACAGTGGGACAGCTTATTCCTGCGCCTTTTAGAATTCTTTCTGGAAGTAGGTCCAACCTTCCTGTGCCACTCTGTTTCTAAGGCCTGTTTCCCACTTGGAGCTAGGAAAATGTCTTCGTTTTCCTGCTTGAGAACACACCGAGGGGTTCAACCAAGTGTCAGACTCAGATTGAAAAGTGCCTATTCTGTTGACCTGCTCTGGAGACTGTGATAGAGCATAGGTAGGGCAAATGCAAATTATTTTATTATGATTTTAGTTCTCAAATGCTTAATGATGAAGCATATATTTTCAAATACTTTTTCCTTCCTTACCACCCCTCACTTCTTCCTCTCCTTCCTCAGTTCCCACCCTCCTTTTTTTAAGACAACCAGTTTTAAGGCTGGAAACTTACCAATGCCTATGTGATGACATCTCTGCTATCAAAGTTTTAGATAAAGCAGTGTGGTCCACAATCTCAGTTTCATGTCTCTGCGTTGAGATCAATCATGCAAAGCTATTGCAAAACAATACAGAACAGTTGCTGAAGGATGTGGCCCAGAGCCTTGCCTGAGCTTTTGTGTTGCAGTGAGAACTGAGATTTTTTGCTTGCTCTAGCATGGTGAGCTTAAGTGCGAGTTTGTCCAATCACTTTGTGTGCAATCAGTGTGGGTTCAGACTTTAAATATGGCTGATGCTGGAATGGCTTTGGGTCCTCCCTACTTATATGGTTTTCATATGGTATGGCTTCTTCAGTGGGGAACTCCCCTTAAAGAGATATATGGCCTGACACTTAGCAGAGTGGCAGGCAAGCCTGCAGAGTCTGCTAAAACATTTGTGGGAATCTGGAAGCACTTTAGGGGCTGATAGATAAGAAGTTAGAAACATCTGAAGTTTTGAGGAGGAAAACAAGATTTATGGTGACTACGAAGAGCAGGAAATCAAAACTGTTAAGAAATCAGCTTCAGGTCATCATGAAGTTCTGATCCCTAGTTTCACATTAAGGAACAGAATACTACTAGAAAATCCTGCCTGTGGTAATAAATAAAATTAATAATTAGCCACTATATTCTGCTTTTCATCTATAGATCACAGTGATAAGAGGAACACAGTGAAAGCCTGATTTATTGCAACTAAATAGTTGACTGTTAAACATTTCTTTTTGTGGGACTGTAAATTCTACCTGTTGACATAAGCCAAATCTTAGCTGCTTTCTGGGCTGGATTGCTTTATCATTTAGAATTAACTCCTTGCAGACATTTTCAAGACTTATTGTTTCTTGCAAGTGTATTATGAAAAGGAGAAATCCCAGAGGAGAGAAAGAAAGCAACTGGCAAAGGACTTTGGCAGTAGTTGTAACCATGGCTACAGTTATTGTTATACAAATCAATTAGGGCCATATTTTGTAAATCATAACTGAGGAAAACTGCCATTTTTTTTACTGCAAAATGTCCAACAGTATGTAATCTTTTAATCACATAATTTGTCTACCCCTATAGGAAACTTATTTTTAGTACACTCAAAATGTAGGATCATGTTGCAAGGTGTGTACCTACTGTACATCTCCTTAACAGACGTACTATAGTTCTGAAGTGCAGAACTAGTAAGAAATTTTGTATTACATAAAGGCTTTGTAATTTGCCCTATATTTAACCAAAGATTTTGGTTTTAACTCTGAAAAGTTACTTGCAATTTGGTAATCTTTTGTTTGCATGAGATTCCTGCTCCAAGGAGCAAATGTGAAAATTACGTCTTTTACAGTTGTGCAAAATGTGTTTGCAATCTTGCAAAATGGATTTATAAATATATATATTTTTTCAAACCTAGTGCATGCATCCAAGTTACTACAAACAATTGCTACAAGCATGAAGAAGACATGTACGACTGGAACAATGTCTTTGTTGTATTTTAAGAGAAATCCAAAGAATATGCTTTATGATAGGCTTGTTTGTATAATTAGTGGAGATGCATGGCCCTAAACATGACTGAAAGCCACACTTGGAAGCAGGCCAGAACCTGCATGCTTAGACATGCCTGATGGCTCACTGTGATCACTGGAAATACAATGATGACCTTTAGCTCTTGAATCTTTTTGAAGAGAATTGTGGGAAAATGAAGCAGGTGGAAGCATGAGTTCAAATCTTTGATTTTTCCTAAAACATTGGGGGATTTTGCCACATCCTTTCCAAGTCTAATGACAGTTAACATGAAGAAGTGTGTGTCCTTTTTAAGTTACATACGACAGGGATACCGGCAGGTGACAATGCTTGTGTTTATTGTGGTCTGGAAGAAAAGCAGATTTTTTTTTTTCTAAAGTTTGGATGCATATGAAAACTTCAAAGTCCTGACTCATCTTTAATGTGATAAAGTTGTATTAATGTACTTTACAATTATTATACAAAGGCGCTTTCCCTTTTTTAAGGAAGTGTAAGCTGGAAAGATGAGGATGGCAGGCATCAGTAGAGCAGGAGGAGGTGCTGGTGGTTTGGGTTTTTTCCTTTTTGGGTTTTTTTTTTAGGGAGAGGATGAAGGGAAACCTAAAAATAGTAAAATATGATCGTCCAGCGCTGGCTTTTGTTACCATCACCCACTTGAGTTCTGCTTTCAAGATTTATTATATCACTCTTAAATCTCTTGGAGTCATTACAGTCTTGCCTTTCATCTAGTCTGTATATAAATAATTGATCATCATAAGGATTGAAAACTGTGGAAATGAAGACAGCTTAACACAGATATTCTTTATGACATCAATTACAGGGGGAATCATTTAATGAGAGCAGAGAATATTTCAAATGGTACAATAATGCTAGCTCCTAAAATTACTTTGTATTTCAAAAGAAATGTGTACACTGATTGGTTCTTTTGCTACTTTATGGAGAAAGTATATTATGGTTCAATAAAAAAGATGGTTAATTATCAGCACGAGGGCTTGCTTCACCCCTCCCTTCACCCTTACTAGTGTAACTCTGTTGAAGTCAGCTGTGTACAAATGGTGTAACGTGGCACTGAATCAGGCTTATGTTTTGTAAGTAATTTATTGCCAGCATTTGCAGGACTGAGAGGGGAAACATTCAGGCATGTTCACTGCTGAGATTTAAACTCCCTGAGCGCACGTTCTGTTGGCAGCGGACACGTGCACTGGGCCAAGGGTGTTGTAGGGTTAAACACTGAATACTATTACAGTAGCTGAGCACATTTGTTTTATTAAAACCTGGTAACATGCTAAAATACTGTAAAGAGCATCATTTAACATGTTGAAAGGAAGTCAAAGTTCACATTTTTTTGCTGTATTTTTGGGGTGGGATTATGATACTTAATGTAGTGCTGACTGGTGAATTTAAATATTTGGCTTGACTGGAGAGGACACTTCCTCTCCCTTTTGTTAGCTGTTGTATTGATCTTTTGCACCCTGTGTTCGTCTGTGTGTAGGCAATAGGTGGTTTGGACCAATATTCAATCTAAAGGGCAATGTAGTAGTATTGATGTCATTCTAGGAAGTGTGTGATAGTGTCTGAAAGGTTTGTTTTCTCCTGTGTCTCTAGCTGCTAGGAGCACACAAACATGCAGAATAGTTCCTGTCCAGGGAAAGAATGGCATGTCAAACACAGACTGCACTTTAATCTGCGTGACCAAATAATAGCAACTGTGTTGTTGTGTGTACTGAAAAAGATTAAGTGTAATGTGTTAAGAGTTTGAGGTTATATGAGCCACTTCTAGACCTAGACAACATCAAACAGAAGTACTTCATGTAATTGTTTTATGGTGGACAGTCACAGGAAATGATAGGAACTGAGGTGCAAGAGGAACTGAGTTGCAAAAGCAGAGTTAAATGATGAGCTTCAGTTCCTGTGCCTTTGCAGTTGCTGAAGAAGGTCTCAATTAGCGTGACTGAGAAAGGCGTTAGCACTGGGTGTGTTTCATGTATTGTTCAGAAGTATCTCTAGTTTGAATTAAGACGTGTATCTGTTCTTTGCTAACTAACGTAAACTCTGTGGTGACGGGGTTGGCGTTGTGTGTTGTAACTGAAAAGTTTGAGGAACAGAAATGAGAGGGATTGAAAAAAAACTTCTATTCCTGGTAGTAGCTAAACATTAGCATTTATCACGTTGAGGATGTAATTGAGCAAAATTGAAGTCTGCTTTGAAATCAGAAGGTCTTTGAACTGAAGTATTTCAGTACTCATTTTCCGGAGACACTGTGAATAATTCACGTGTAGATCATGATGGCTGCTCTTTCTATCCTCTGGCTCTTGACCAAATTATCACAATTGTTTCTTTCTTAATTTTGTTTATTCCTCCTAGGGCAGACCTGTGCAGCCTGCCCTAGGTGATACTGCTTGGGCAGGGGGTTTGACTTGTTGATCTCTAGAGGCCCCTTCCAGCACCTAACATTCTGTGATTATTTATGCCATCCACTTATTAGTATTAGCAGATAAAATAGAGTTGGTTTGCAGGCAGAGCTGTAACAATGCTTGGACACCTTTGGCTGTGTTCGTCTGTGTTATGTAAGGAGTTTGAATGAGATGCTTGATTTTAGCATGAAGCATTTTGGCTTGATAAAATATTTTATAGTATTATCCTAATTAGACAAAGTATTTATCTTCTCTGTCTTTCACAAATAAGCTGACACCAGACACAGAATTTCATCAACCTTCTGCTTTCAGATTTGAAAGGCCATGAAAGACCATTGCCTTTCCTAATTTAAAGTAAAGCTTGTGTGGCCAGAATGTATTGACATCACCAAAAGGAAGTAAAAGTGACCCACTACAAAGTAGGTTCAGAATGGAAGACTCCAGTGTTACTATGCACTTAATTCTTTTACAAAATATTATTTATTCTGGGTTGGATTTTAGAATTCTTCTGCTTCTTTCTTTTGTGTCTTGGTGATAATGACATCTAGCAACAGCTGGAGGAACATATGCATTGCATATTGGCCATGATAGTTATGCTTGTGTGAAATCTTGCATCTTAATGAACATCACTAGATTGTTTTCTCAAAAGCTCTTTGTGACTGTGTTACAGCTAGTGTTTCATTGTTGTGAAAAATAAAAACAACAGAAGTAACAGGGAAACCTGCATACAGCCAGGCACAGCAAATGAGCTGGCATATATCTTCAAGATACTAAGTTGGAAGGGAGGCTGGGCACCTAGAGCTTCAAAAAGACAGAACATAGGTGAGCTTTATGTGACAAAGAGAAGTTAAGAAACAGACAAGACAGCAGAGCAGGTTGCTGGAACTGACTGTGAAGAAAATATGCAGCTATTTTGAATATGTTAAGACTGTGAAGAAAATAGACAGCTATTTTGAATATGTTGATGCTTCAAAAATGGAGCCTGTGTACGATCATATCTAGTCTCACTTATAAATAATTGGGCATTGTGTCTTGCCTTGTTTCCTAAACAGATTAACATTCATCACTTATGCAATGATGCTGTCAACTGGTGGTTTCTAAGCTCTTCTACAATCTTTGTTTAGCCTGGAGAAGAGGAGGCTCAGGGCAGACCTCATTGCTGTCTACAACTACCTGAAGGGAGGTTGTAGCCAGGTGGGGGTCAGTCTCTTCTGCCAGGCAACCAGCAACAGAACAAGGGGACACTGTCTCAATTTGTGCCAGGAGAGGAATAGGCTTGATACTAGGTGAAAGTTCTTCCCAGAGAGAGTGATTTGCCATTGGAATGGGCTGCCCAGGGAGGTGGCGAAGTTGCCATCCCTGGAGATGGTCAAGAAAAGCCTGGCTGAGGCACTTAGTGCCACGGTCTAGTTGATTGGATAGGGCTGGGTGCTAGGTTGGACTGGATGATGTTGGAGGTCTCTTCCAACCTGGTTGATTCTATGATTCTATGACTTACTTGCACATTTTCCAGGCTACACTTTGCACAAATCACTATCTGAATAAATTTACAAATTTTGGCACCAGTCAGTTGCATTTATGTGGTTCTTAATTGTAATTTTACATAAAGTTAAATGCTTGTGATTAATGATAGGGTTTCATTTCCAGGAGTTTGTGTTTGCTTTTAAGTTAATGGGAACCACAAAGTGTAATACAATATCTTCTTGATTAAGACAGTAGTCTATTTTCAGTTTTTCTTCATTTGAGAGACATTCAGGTATGAAGAACAGATGTGCAGATGTTAGCCTGGTGTGTAGTGTGCCCAGAGGGAGAAGTCTAGGTCAGGGATGATTTTTAAAAGATTTCTTTTTAAGGTGTGGGATGTAGTACCTTTAGGGGTTATCTTTCTGGAACGTCTAAATGACATTTCTAAATTGCTGCAGAGAAAACAAGCCCTTCCATCTCCATAATACAAAAAAGAAGATATGCCTAAGAAGTAAATGTAAGATCAGTTCTCACTACTGACAGATGTAATATTTGTTTGCTATTTTGGAAAATGTTTGGAGTTGGTTTGCCATTGCAAATAGTTAGTGTCCTCTGGGAAAACAAGTATAACACAGTTACTGACTTCTGCCTTTAGAGGTGTAAAGTTAAAAGCGAGGAAGCTGTAGTATGCTCAGTTGATTATGAATAGTGGTTGACATTCACATTCTATGGACACATACCATACAAGAAGAAATTTGAGTAGAGGAGACAGAATTTGTCTGTGCAAATTCAAGGACAAGTTACATCTAGCAGCACTACTTTTTCAGACATTCACTTAAGGAGCTCCATCTAATTGTAAATACAGCCTTTTAATGCCTTTTAGTTATTTCTAACCATGGATCTGTGTGCTGTTTATAAAACATAGCATCATTTTATCAGTTGCTGTGGTTCATAAGAGCCCAAATCACAGACTGGAACACCAGTTTGGTGTCCACTACATAAAGTTCTGTGCTGATGGGACAAAACCAGAAACTGACACTCATAGCCAGAGCTATGTCTTAGTGCAGTGCTGTAACAGTTTGCATAACTCTGCTGTCTGGGACTGCTTCAGCCTTGGGTAGAACTATCTGAAAATCTATAATTCATTCAAAAATTTCCCCATCTTAAAATAATTATTAGATGACACTCCCAAGGTGAGTTTCATGTCATCAGCTTCAGCTGCCTGCAGTTCATTGTCCTGGAACATACTCTGAAATGGAGAGATGCCTTGAACTTTCCATTAATGCTAAAGGGGGGCTGGACAGCCAGTTCAGATGGGACTCTTCTAACTGTTAGACAGCTGAAATTAGGTGAATTTTAGCTTACTCTGGTAAAAGAAGACCAAACTGCCATTGTTAGTTCATGCTCAGCCTTATTTTAGCATGTCCAGCTTGTTTCAGACCCTCCCTACCTTCAAGAACTAATTACTTTTCTCTTCCCACTCAATACTTCAGTGACTGCTTGGCTGGCTTACTGTGCATCTTCCAGCCTCCTAGGACCCGTGGGCTTTCAGGCAGGAAGATATTTTCTAGCAAGGATCTGAGCAGGTCAATATTTTCCTCACCAGCAGTTCCTCAGCTTCTCCTTTGCAGGAGAATGGCTTGAAGCCACAGATTCCTGTGGGATGTTACTGTATTGGCTACGCAGGTTCTTTGATATGCCTCAACATTTTATCTCGGTTAGAACCATAGAATCAACCAGGTTGGAAGAGACCTCCAAGGTCATCCAGTCCAACCTAGCACCCAGCCCTATCCAGTCAACTAGACCATGGCACCAAGTGCCTCATCCAGTCTTTTCTTGAAGACCTCAAGGGATGGTGCCTCCACCACCTCCCTGGGCAGCCCATTCCAATAGGAAATCACTCTCTCTGTGAAGAACTTCCTCCTAACATCCAGCCTATACCTACCCCAGCACAACTTGAGACTGTATCCCCTTGTTCTATTGCTGCTTAGCTGTATTAAAAAGTAAAAAAAAGGCAAGAGGGTATCCCAGGTGTAGCCCACTTCATGGGGATGTTTTAGGCTAAATCTGTTAATGTTTGTAAGGCACATGGAATGCCTGTGCAAAGTATAAACTTTGGCACTATTGTTTATTTAGAGCTTCAGAAGTTGAACAATGTAATTCTGTCAGCAGCTTTTGTGTTTAGAAGAAATGGCACATCACTAAATTCTGGTATGAAGTTAGTTCAGTAAAGTCTTTTAAAGTTTGAACTCCTAGACCTATTGAGCTAATAAGAACTTGCCCTTCATTTATCTCTTACAGCCCAGATTATCCAGATAGCCACATAAAAACATAACTAATACTCCACGTACCTCCATGACAGCACTTCCCTGGCAGAACTTTCAGAACTGCTGTGCTCACTTCTGTGCCTTTCCTATTACAGTCATTGGGAAAGCATGACTTTAAGGGGAGCAAGGTTAAGAGAGCACAGAATGTTTTTAGAACTCCAAACTAGTAATTTAATCTTTGGATTTAACCATAATGGCCTTTGCAAATTTTTTTCCCCAACTGCACTCAAAATAAATGATGTGTTAGTCCCTAATAAATGGTCCTTAGTAAAAACATGTATTATACTTCCTTTGAAAAGTCATATATTTCTCAAGCTGAGTTTCTGATTCGTCTGTCTCCCCAGCATGCTGTTTGAACAGTTTCTCCCTTCTAGGAGTTTGTATAAACCCTGCAGCTTGCTGTGTTTCTGTACAGCAACATACGCTCATCTGTGCATTAACAAAATGAGAGAATAACCTCAGACTTATTAGTATGGTTGTCTTCAGATTGAAAAATACATTCTGTAGGATCATTTCTTAGACACAGCTTCCTGATTTCTTGTTATTAAATCATGTAGTGCTTATGAAATAAAAGACTCCCAGGCTGTCAGTCAGAACTCTAAAGCCTTTCACAGACCGTAAATTCGCATTCCAATAGTTATAAATAGAAAACACTATTGCAGTGGTTGTAAAACTCTTCCTCTGGTGATTGTATGTTGTACTGCGCCAACACATCAGAAAAAGAGACGGTTGGGATGCTCTTGTCAACATCTTTTTGCTCAGAATTTCCATCGAGCCAGTAAGTGAGCTTAGGCTGATGATTTGTTGTATCTGTTACCACCTTTCATCAAATTCTGAGGAGAAAGGAAATACAGGATATTCCAGATGGGGAGTCTGGTACATGTGTGCTGAGGAATCTGTGTTTCCTCTGGTTGTTAGTGAAGGACAGTGGGGGTGCAGCTGCTTGTTGCCTTTCTGTCTGTGAGTGCTAATGACCATATCCAAGTGACTTCTATTTAATGTGCTATAATTTATAATTCTTTTGGGATAGATTATTCATCCTTTTAGTAATACTTGCCACTGTTGTATGCTATGCAACACTAAAAAGCTGCAGAAGTTACTCCCCAGAAGAGTAAATTTCCTGCTTTTAACTGTGATCCAATGTTCCCAGTGTTTTTTATGTTCTTACTATTAGAAGATGTCTCACTTAGACACTAACTTCTGCAAAGTCCTGGGTAATCAGTACTAATATGACTTTCTGGAACATGTTTACCAATTAAATTTCTTCCCCCTTTATTTAAAAAAAAAAAAACAGAAGTGTTTGATAAATCAAGAATTAAATCTGCAAAACGCCAAGCCTTTTTTTGTTTATAATTGCTGTGAAATGGTCTGTATCACTTTTGTGTTTGGATATTCACTTGTGAATCATTCAAACTTTTCTCATGCACCAGCCACTGAAGAACATTGAATCCTGAGTTGTAAGAGCAGTGGCAGTCTGTTGGAAACAGTAAGAATGACACAGTTGGCTATGGATGAGCTGTTTACCTGAAAAATTTAAAAGGTGATGCAATACAAGCTGAGATGCAGAAGCTGCTCAGAAGTTCACTTTAAAATGTCTGACTCCCTGAGATGAGTGATCAGTCCAACCTGGTTCTGTCTGCAGCAGTCAGCAGGAGAGGTTGTTTAGGGATAGCATGCAGACTGGGCTGTTTCCACGGTCTGTTATCATACTCTCTCAGCATCATAGCTGGTGTTTCAGGGATGTTAGAGGCAGTACACCTGAATAGTCTTCAGTGTTCGTAGACTCATTTCCCATGAATTCATCTCATTCATACTTGAAACTATTGATAGTATCTGCCTCAGCTCAGCAGCCTTTTCTGGCAGAGAGTTACAGAAGTTCAGTACTCACAGTGGAATTAATCTGAATTAAATCATTCTCTTGTTTCGTAGAGCATCTCCTACTAATTTTTCTGGTATTGTAGGGTTCTGTTCTGTCTGATCCTGCTTGCATTCAGCTATTCACTTTTTTCTGATTCTGAGAAATCTGGTCCTGTCTCCTTTTTAGCTTTCCACTCTTATCAAGAGTCCAAGACTATGTATTACAGGAGATGCTACATAGATGAGAGACCTGCTTCTATCTCTTTGATGGCCTAAAGACCTTCATGGTCTCCTCTTGGTACTCTTAATTTTTTCTTTAGCTTCATTACATTTTCTTTTTAAACCCTCCTACCTGTGTGCTACAACTAAGCATAAGATGAAGTGACAGCCCTGTCCTGCACATGTTTCTCCTGTTGCAAGTGACTCTCTGATTCCCAGCATTATCTTCCTATGCCTTAGCACTCTGGATGTTTTCCTGCGTTCTACATGGCATTTTAGATGATACTACTGTAGAAGCCCTGCCCAGCTCCTTTTCAGCAGTGTGATTTTAACCTTCACAACAATTATTTTATGTCACAGGACATAAGTGGACAGTGATTATAGGCTTTTCCCCTGCAACTATCTGTATCTTCCTGCCTTTGATAATTCCCTTCTAGTGAAGAAGTATCCTGAGCATGAGAGGACACAGTGACAAAGACTTACACTGTGCATTAAGAAGACAACAGTGAATATTTGTAACAGTTTAATGACTAAAATAAGTTTAACGTTACAGTCATTAATTTCATAAGCATCCTGTGTAAACTTCTTAATTCAGCTGATGTTGCAGCACTACCAGGTGATAATAGTAGTTTATGTTTGCACTTAGAAGAAAAGCTTATGTTGAGGTTGTCAGATGTTAGCCTTGGGCAGTGCCTTCCAATTAACACAGATTCCTGGCTGACAGTGTTTTGCAAGGCAGTCACTGACTTGGGGACATTAAGTTAGTTACTAGCCATCCTGTCCTGGCTAGTGCAAGCAGCAGCAATGGCAGGCTTGAAAGAAAGACATATTGAAGGGATTTCTGCATGAAAGCAGAGACTCATCACTGTCAAAGGATACTGAGAAGGAAAGTGTTTTAAAAAAGATGTTTCAAAGACCAAGAAATTGTCCTGGTTTTCGGTATGGAAATGAGCAATTTTGGTAAAATATTGGCAAGTCTGTTCAAGGTAGATGAAGGGAAAAAATTGGAAGGATAAAGTTGAACATTCTACTTCAAGAGGGAAAAAAAGAGAGACAAGCTCTTTTGGAATAAGAATATCTTCTCATTATCATAGAATCACAGAATCAGTCAGGGTTGGAAGGGACCACAAGGATCATCTAGTTCCAACCCCCCCGGCATGGGCAGGGACACCCAAACCTCGATCAGGCTGGCCACAGCCTCATCCATCCTGGCCTTAAACACCTCCAGGGATGGGGCCTCAACCACCTCCTTGGGCAACCCATTCCAGGCTCTCACCACTCTCCTGATGAGACATTCTCTCATTGCTGACACAGGAACTTTTTTTAACTTTGAAAACTTAGGTCATTAACCATGCTGGAAACAGAAAACTCAAAATCTCTGAAGAGGTTTAAAAACAATGCAAATGTTTTAAATTTTCATTAAAGAGGAGAGTGTCCACAGACAAAAGGGATCTTGGAACATAAACACCTCTGCTGCTTCAATAAACCAACCTGAATTTTGCCTGACAGATGAAAGATATTCCCTGTGGGTCCTTCGTGCTCCTGTCTTTAGAGCTGATTGAGTAAATATGCAGCAACAGGGAACATTCTTACACCCTGTGTCTGGCACTTGCTGGCTGATATTTTTAACTTGAAGCAGATACAGTTTGATAATGTTGCTCGCATAGCTTGGCAGTATTCATCAAATACAGAAAGGACTTTGATAAATACACCTTGCTGCATCTTCAGTTTTTAGCACCAGTCATGTTACATCTTAAGTTTGGAACATGTAGACTTCTGGGAGGATGTCAAATCACCACTGGGGCTCTGGATAAGAAGCTTGATAATCTGTTCCTGGAGACAGAGTTAAAACACTTTAACTATAGAACTGAAGAGCCTGTGAGGATTAGATAAAGTGGCAGGAGATTAGAATTTAAAAACTTTTCTGCTTTGAAAAAGGAAACACTGTTTCAACCTGAACAGACATCGTTTTTATGGGCTCTAGATCTATGACAAGCCATGTGAGGAGTTCTGCTGTCAGGGCCAGCAGACTGTCAGACAGCTTGGTGGGTGGCAGGGGTAGAGAAGTGGTCTCTTAACTCTAGGACCACGCTGAATGAGACCTTTCATTTCGTCCCTCTGTGCAGATTGTTTGATCATGTTTTGTGCGTGACATAAAGATTTCACTGGCAGAAGTGGGTCTTTAAATTGTCTCTTGCTTTCTCTAACCAAGCAAAACTGAGCACTGGAGGCCATTTTCAGTATCTGCCTCTTGACACACCCTCACTTTGGCCTCAGCTGTTTTTAAGTGATGTATCAGCAATGTTATTGGATCCATTACCATAGTGATTATTTTTTTTACAAAATAGAAATTAAACTAGCCTGTTTGTGCATATTTTTAAAGAATAGTTTTCACACAGCTGGAGTTGTGTTTGCCACAGGGATGTTTTGGGATTATGTCTGAGTGAAGAAATGGACAACGATGCCAGAAACCAATGAGAAAACTGATTGTAATGTCACAAGCTGTAAAGACTTTAGGTTTTGAACAGCTCTGTAGTAATGCATTACACATTTCCTCTGTGGGTTGATGCCCGTGCTAAAACCTTTCACTTTTTGTGAGTATCTTCATGGATTTACAGCAGTTACTCAGCTATTTACAAGGAATAAAACATGACCCACATTAATCATAACTAATCAAATTTTGCACGTTCATAAAATTTTTAGTCGCTATTTTCACTGCTTTTATCTTTATACATATTTTCCAAGTTAGTCATGATTCATAAATTAGCATTTACAGCTACCAAGGGCTGGTTATCTGAGAGCTTCTTTTTTAATAGACATTTAGTTTAATTGCTACCTAGCCTGAAGAGATGACCCACTTAGAAGTGCTCTCTTTCTGAGAAATTAATGTTCATGCAAACTGCAGGACTTACAGCTCCTGGAGATTGTTGTCCTTTGTCTACAGGAGAGGGGGGAAAAAGAAAGGCAGGGGGAGCTTGCAGTGTCTTGTTGGCTCTGTTTTGCATGGCAGAAGGAAATGCACATCTTTCAGATTACTCAAACTTGGTCCTCTCAAACCACTGTCATGTAGCAGATAGTGTAGTGCAGGTTTTTTAACTTTTTAAAGTTATTTGGTAGAGTACTTCTGATGCTTTTCTCTGTAGCAAATGTTATGATGAAGTAGGAACTTTGTGATGGTTTGGGTGTTACCCACCCACACACACTTTGGGTAATCACCCAGACTAGACTCAGTGGCTCTGGAAATTGAATGAAGCTTTATATTTACAGGTTAGCACAATATACAAGCAGATATTTACAGTATATACAGTTATAGACAGAAATATACAAGTTAAAAGCTAATACAGCAATACAACTCCCCTCCCAGAAACCTGAGCCCCCAGGAGGGGCTGTCAACCACCCTTCCACCTTCCCCCTACCCCTCAACCTTGCTCAGGATCTTGCTTTATGTTTAAGGTAGTAGGTTCATAGATACTACACAAGATCTTAGATCACAGATACTACACATGATCGTAGTATGGAGGGTCGGCCAGGAAGCAGGTGGATTAGTCACAAAGATGACAGGTTAGGTTAGAGAAAGGTTCAGCCCAAAGTCCAGGCAGCAGCTCTGTTATCTGTGTGTGTATTATTGTTCTTAAACATCTCAGCAAGCCTATGAGTGAGGTAGACCTCAACGTTGTTTTCCTTTTCACAACCTGTAATCTAATTCTTCTCACCAGAACATTCTAGCTAGTTTCAAACTAGCACAAACTTCAAATGCAACTAGTGAATTAGTCACTACTGGATGATAGCTGGCTCCACTGGTGGTTTGAGACCTGCACAGCACCAAACAACAGAGACATGCTGTGCTCTGGTGTGTATTTGAAGAAAGGCCATTAAGAGCTGGAATGTCAAGAGTGACCCCATGCACCTGTAATAAATGTAAGCTTTGTAATTAGTAACAAGCTGTCTCAAAGGGCTGCAGATATACTAAGATTAATTTTCACTATAGTGTGCCCAAGGTTTTTCTGCAATACAAGGCAACCAGTTAATATCATCAGGAGAGGCTATTAAGTTACAGCATGTCTGGCTTGATGAGAGAACCTAAGATCTTAGTGGCAGCAAGTGTCTTTCCATGCATTTCTTTGGAGCTTACTACACCCTGTGAGTGCACCACAGAGTACCTGTGGAAACACACCTCCATTGTGAGTATGTTTCTCTTTGCTTCTCTGCTTCATTATGCATCAAACAGTGTAATAAATATTTACAGGGTAAAATAACAGCAAATTACATGCGCATGTGTATATATAGTTCAATCGTAGGTACTGCAGGTGCAAGGAAGGTAGGCAGTGAACACAAGCCTGTAAAAAAATGTGTGCATTGAAGAGCTCTTCTGCCTACCTGTTTCAAGCCTTGCCACTGCCAGTGAAAGGCAAGTGGCTCTGAGTTCAGATAACGAAGCTCAGCTGAGGTTAACTGACACTGGAGCACACTTTAGGCAAAAAGGCATTTCAAAAGGTATCATAAAGCACGTCTAGGATGAAATTCGTAGTTGAAAGGAAAAACTATTATCCTTTGGGTTGAAAAGTGCCCCATGGCTTTAGGCATTAGTGATTTTTGATAAATGACCTGGTCTTCCCTCTCCCCAGTGTGGGAAGCAATTGGTTTCCACTGTAAACCCGGACTGTAGACAATTTGCTTTATTGTGTTTGTAGCAAAGGTAGCATAGTCTTAATGCAACAGAGAAAAGAGGAAGATTTTAAGAATGTCTTCCTTGCATTTATTTGTAGAAATAAATTGAAATAGTAATACTACAGACCTGAAACTTTTAATGCATTTATTAACATATAGGTTCTTTTTTCTCCTATTTAATGAAGTAGTTGTGTTTTCATGGAATACATCTTAACATGATTTTTAGCATGTTATAAATGTGATACTGCTATTGCATATGAACTGTTTTGGTCAAGAGCCATGTTAACTGCCCCATCAACTACACTTCTAAATGCCTGTCAAATTTTCTAAAATGCAGCTCTGCCCCCCTTAGGGTTTGTGCTAGTTTAAAGCTAGCTAGAATGTTTTGGTGAGAAGAAATAGATTACAGGCTGTGAAAGGAAAACAAGAGTGAAGTCTAATTCACTCATAGGTTTGCTGAGAGGTGTAAGAACAAGAATCCAAACATAGATAAGAGAGTCACTTCTTCTTGAGGCATTGCCTGAGCTGCACTTCTCCCTGTAGCTTCTCTGCTGTCTCTCTGATTAATCCACTTTGCTTCCTAGCCCTATGACCGAACCTCCATTCTTCCATGGGACTGGGGTAAGGTTGAGAGGGGTGGGAGAAGGTGGAAGGGCAGTTGGGAGCTCCTTCTGGGGACTCAGGTTTCTGGGAGGGCTGTTGTGTTTCTGTATTACCTTTTACCTTGTGTATTTCTGTATATAAATATATATACTGTAACTATCTGCTTGTATATTGTGCTAAGCTGTAAATATAAAGCTTCATTCAATTTCCAGAGCCATCTGAGTCTAGTCTGGATGATTTCCAAATTGGGGGTGGGGGAATGAGAAACACCCAAAACCATCACAGGGTTTTTCCTTCTTTTAGGCAAAGATCCTTTTTGTTTTCACTCACTACTTTTGATCTCCTTATCCTTGTGGAAATTTTCTTGTTTGAATTTGAGCTTTTTGAGACTTAGGTTTTGGATTTTTTCAATGAGAGAATTTTTGTGTGAGAAGCAAAAGGATCATTGTGAAAGAAGTCCCTGGAACACTGAAAAAGTTGGAGCATTTAGAATTTGTTATGAATGGATTACTATTGTGAAGGCAACATTTAATGTGTTAGGTAGAGGAGCAAAGTTGCAAAAGTAATTGCTATTAGATCTTACTCTGTGTTAAAAAATGCTTACCATACTGTGCAGTGCATTCATTAACAAATGTTGCCATTTCTGCCATGGCTTAGGTATACATTTGCATGTAATTTCCCCTTAGTATATTTTTGTGCAGAACTTTTTCTGAGGGGGTTAGACAAAATATCTATGCCACTTCAGTACACACAGGTATTTAATTCTGTACATTCAGTAGACCAAACATTATTGAAATGAATGCAGTGGAACGCAGCTGGAGTTAAATGAGCTATTGTTTTCACAGGGTAGGCTAGATTAAAAACCACAAAAAAGGGGGGGAGGAAAGTAAATCTTATTTTTGTAATGGCTTCAACTACAGGCCCATCTCAAGACAAGCAGCTGGCAAACATATGACATTTCTCCCACCCCACAGATCTTACAAAAAATGAAGTTCACATTCATCCAGCCATGTCTTTCTAAGGGTGCTTGCTGGCACATCATTTCTGAAGGAAGCAGTCCATCTGGGAAAGTTATTAGGGGGCTGGCAAACCCCCAGTCCTGTTGCAGGCAGTGTGCAATGACTAGGAGCAAGGCACTGCCAGGGGAAGCTCAGAGCATGTCCCCAGCCTCCAATGGACGTGTACAAACAGGAACCCAATGAAGATTCTCTGCAGCATAACTAACTGTCCTTTCCCTCCCAGACAATCTAGAAGTAGAATGGAAGAGCTCAGTGCTTCCTTCTCTACTTGTACTGCAATACTTTGATGCTGCAGGACTGTATGAGAACCTTATGTAGTCCTGAGAGTCTCTGAGTAATGTTATTTGGCTTGTACATATTTTATTATGTTTGGCTGTTGGTGAGAGTCAGATGAAAATTACTTCCAGATTATAATAAAGGAACTTCAAACATAATTAGCATTGTTAGATCATTGACCATATTAAAATAAAATTTTAAAAGGCTATATATCAATGTTTGGAGGAAACTGTCTAAAAAAGATTAAAAATGTGTAACATTATTGGTGTGAAGATACTGCTGAACCTTGGGAAAGGAATTGTGCCATGTTTCTTACGACACTAACATCACGGAGGATATAAACCAGTCATTGGCAGTCTCTCAAGAAACACATCACTGTAGTTCATTATAACAATACCACTGTGATATTTGCTCATAATATTTATGAAAGCTACACTATGAAAACAGTATGCACTGACTGTCAATGGTAATGTATCATTCCTTGAAAGAGAATATACATGACAAAATGTTTTAAATGAACTCTAAAAATATACTGCAGTGCAAGTTAAAACAGTTTGGCTGGTCTTACACTTTCATGCCAGAGGTTCTTCCCAGGATATGCTTCTGGATGACCTTTTTGAGGACATATATAAAAAAAATAATGTATTTATTATGGGCCCAGTCAGTCTTCAATAGCAATGATGAATGTTGTGTAGTGTCCTGACAGCTTCATGTAATACTCTGTTCCATATCCAGTTTCTGTGTTTTCTATGAAAAACAGAGATGTCTGTGTCATGTCAACCCAATAAACCCAGCTTTTATCCACAGTGTTCTCAGTGGCATAAAGCTTTATCTGACCTGACAAGGGGGTACAGAAGCCAGGAGCCCTGGTTGGAGGCTTCTACTCTGTTTCCCCAATTTTATCTGTGCCCAACACAGTCTGGCTCTTGTGTGTCTTAGGAAGTTTTATAAGCTCTCGCAGCTCTCAGTAGCGTGCTGGGCTTCACTAGAGTTCTGACGTCAGTGTAAATCTGGCTTTCTGAGCACTGAATAAAGCAGCGCGCTTCTATGGCTGAATAGTCCTGATGACATGCAGTTTTTCCATCTTGCCCATTAACACTGTGGGGAACATAAGTAGCATGAATGTTCTTACATTCGTTGCAGCTAGGCGTGATCTCAATCCAGTTCCTGGTGAGAGGGAGAGGGAAGTCACCAGTCCTGGAAAAGCTCAAGCACAAGAGTAAGCTGCACCCTGAGATGGCTGAGTGGTTGGGCTGGGCTAAGCACCGGTGGCAAGGCAGAGCACAGGTTAGTTTCCCACTTCACAAAGAGGTGAGAGATTTCACAGTGGTTTTTGAAATTACTAGGAAGGGAAGTAAAACCCCCCTACCTCAATCTTTACTCTGTCTCTCCAGGAAGCCCTCTCTCTCTGTCTGCTCCATTTCTCCCCAATTGCTTGATTACTTGCGGTGCCAGGGTTAGGAGGAAGGGATGAAAAGAAAAAGGGAAGGCAGTTGCCACCTGCTACCATGCACAAAGGCTCCAAACAAAATTCAAGCTTGTCTGCCAAAAAAGTTGACAAACCTAAAATGACTTTTCAATCTGGGTTTCCTGGATTCACTGTCGTTTGCATGAGGCACCATCCCTTGAGGTCTTCAAGAAAAGACTGGATGAGGCACTCGGTGCCATTGTCTAGTTGACTGGATAGGGCTGGGTGCTAGGTTGGACTGGATGATCTTGGAGGTCTCTTCCAACCTGGTTGATTCTATGATTCTGTGAATAGACCCAGATCTGAATTGTGTGCACACAAAGCTATTTATGAATCATCCATTTTTAATTAGGCACTTCCATCTAAAGTAGTTGGTTTAGTTTAATGATGAAATAGCCTTTCCAGAAGTCCTCAGCCAGATAAGTTTGTTGATCTGAAAAAAGGGGATTTTTGCCAGTTTTCTGAAAGATTTTTTTAATTTAAATTATTTAAAGAAGATAAGATAGATGCCACTCTACACTTAATATGCTGTAGTCAAGGGCTGCAGGTTAAAAGTGGAAAGAGTTAAAAAAGGAAAAACAACTAAGGCTGTGGAAAGGAAGGGCTTGAACTGGAGCAGGGCTGCATTATCTAATGCTTTGTGCAAAAGAATTTATTCTACCTTGTACCTTTAGCTTCTTCTTCCTCTCTCCACCTCTTTTTTTAATGCCTACAATTATATGTTATTTACATGTCATCCGTTTCATCTTACAGGCTTCGGGGATCTAAAAGTGTGATCATCTTTTCCACTTTTTTTTCAGTTTAATTGTGTTTATGCATTTAAATTGACACTGCTCATTGATGTGAACATTTCCTATTCTCATTCAGCACAGAGTGCATTATTTATTTGGAAACAATACCAGGTGTTAAGAATCAGTGTTCATGTATATGCATTTTAATCATATTAAGGATGACTGACTCGTACTGGGATTGGATACCAGGTGTTAAGAATCAGTGCTCATGTATGTGCATTTTAGTCATATTAAGGATGGCTGACTCATACTGGGATTGGATACCAGGTATTAAGAATCAGTGTTCATGTATGTGCATTTTAATCATGTTAAGGATGGCTGACTCATATTGGGATTGTTCCAAAGGTTATATCAGTGGTGCTAACTGATAATTGAGGCAAGTAATCATGAGCACAAATAACTGTCACAGATTCACAGATTTCATTGGGTTGGAAAGAACCCTTAAAGGTCATCTTGACCAACCTTCTAGCAGTCAGCAGGGATATCTCCAACTAGATCAGACTGCCGCGATGTAGTTGGCCACATTGAATCTCATCTTGGATGTCTCCAGAGACAGGGCCTCAACCACATCCTGGGCAGCCTGTTCCAGTATTTTACCACTCTCATTGTAAAGAAATTCTTCCTTGTGTCCAGCTTCTTCCTTATGCCCAGGATGCAGTTTGCCTTCTGTCCACATACATAATGAAGTTTCACCTGCAACACTAGAATCAAGGCCAAGGTGAAGTTGGCCAGAAGCCAAAGCACCTATTTTACTGATCTGGAGGAGATAAATGTGATCCCTTCAGATCAGGAAAGTAAGACACTCAAGAGTCATATTGGCAGTAAGGAATTGTTAGTGAGTCTTTCTGGTTTAAACTGTCAACATCCTTGAAAGAAAAATTAGAAATGGAAACAGTACACATTTGGTAGCAATTTGGTTTCCATGGGAGTTTTAATCAAGAAGGCTTAGTAATCAGTATATCAAGATTAGTGATGACTTGAGTCAGAATAATTAATAGAAATTATGATGTTTAGACTTAAGTGTAAAAAGTCAAAGAAGGATTTAAAAGAAGAATGCAGATTAAAAATAAAAGGCTAGATACCTTCATCTGGCCTAACTAGTGGTTTGTTAATATTTGCATAAAAGTCAAGTTAAAATTCACATGCTGGATGATTTATATGTAGAAAATATGTAAAGTGGTATGTAAAGTAGCAAATAAGCATAAAACTGTGAAAATATTTGTCAAGCACACTATAAACACCCCCCAGGTGATCTTATGAAATAATCCATATCCTCATGAACAAAAATTCAGCACAACAGCCAACAAGATTTCAGCATCATCCAGTCTGAAATTTAACTCCGGTGTTGGCTCTAAGCTCTAGACCAATCCTCATCTGTTCCTAGGCATTGTTTTCTCAATCCAGATCTAGTATTGCTTTCAGAAACACAAACACTTTACTTCTTGCAAAGCAGAGGCACAAGGATATTTTTAATAGAATTTTTGTATAAGTAGCTGAGGCTGTGAAAGTGTCTTCATGTTAGCCATGTTAACCACAGTAAGCTCCTGGCAAAGCTGGAAGCTCGTGGCTTGGACAGATTCACTCTGATATGGGTCAAGAACTGGCTGGAAGGCCAGGCCCAGAGGGTGGTGGTGAATAGTGCCACATCCAGTTGGCGGCTGTCACAAGTGGTGTCCTCCAGGGATCAGTGCTGGGGCCGATCCTGTTCAGTATCTTTGTTGATGATCTGGATGAGGGGATTGAGTCCAGCATCAGTAAGTTTGCAGACGACACCAGAGCAGGTGTTGATCTGTTGGAGGGTAGGAGAGCCCTGCAGAGGGACCTTGACAGGTTGGATGTGTGGGCAGAGGCCAATGGGATAAGATCTAACAACAGCCCCAAGCAGCGCTACAGACTGGGGACAGAGTGGCTGGAGAGCAGCCAGGAAGAAAGGGACTGGGGGCAGGGTGGGGGGACTGGTAGATGGTAGTTGAACATAAGCCTGCAGTGTGCCCAGGTGGCCAAGAGAGCCAATGGCATCCTGGCCTGGATCAGGAACAGTGTGGCCAGTAGGACAAGAGAGGTTATTTTTCTCCTGTACTCAGCACTGGTCAGGCCACACCTTGAGTCCTGTGTCCAGTTCTGGGCCCCTCAATTCAAGAGAGATGTTGAGGTGCTGGAACGTGTCCAGAGAAGGGCAACAAAGCTGGTGAGGGGCCTGGAACACAAACCCTATGAGGAGAGGCTGAGGGAGCTGGGATTGTTTAGCCTGGCGAAGAGGAGGCTCAGAGGTGACCTCATTGCTGTCTACAACTACCTGAAGGGAGGCTGTAGCCAGGTGGGGGTTGGTCTCTTCTCCCAGGCAACGAGCAATAGAACAAGGGGACACAGTCTCAAGTTGTATAGGTATAGGCTGGATGTTAGGAGGAAGTTCTTGCCAGAGAGAGTGATTTGCCATTGGAATGGGCTGCCCATGAAGGTGGTGGAGTTGCCACCTCTGGAGATGTCAAGAAAAGCCTGGCTAAGGCACTTAGTGCCATGGTCTAGTTGACTGGATAGGGCTGGGTGCTAGGTTGGACTGGATGATCTTGGAGGTCTCTTCCAACCTGGTTGATTCTATGATTCTGTGTTCAGTGGAGAGAGACTTTGGATGTTGCTATTTATTCTGAGTATCAATAAATATTTGGACTAATAAACAGTTGTGTTTTTTTTTAAAAAGGGGGGGGATCATGTAGGATTTTACTGTCAAGAACATCCATAGCTCTGATCCACTAGAACATCTAGCTATGTGGAAGTAGCAAGTTTCTTGGAAAGTGTGTTCTGAGACTTACTATTCTAGACAAGTTTTCGACCTGCAGGAATTGATCACTTCGCTTTTCATTTCTGCATCAGAGGCAAGTTTGCTTTGTGCATGGGGAAAGCTGTGTCATTTCTGAGCTTCATATTTTCCAGTTACTTTGACCAATCATGAACTGTGTTGATGAGCAAAAAAGCAAGTTATGTGTGGTTTTTCACCTCCATCCACGATCTTTATGAAGATTCTTTCTTTTCTAATCTCTGCAGTATTTTTTAACATTTCTGCTTTAAACACTCTCCTTTCTTAAGTGACAGATTATATTTCCACAACCTCTTCTGTATTAAGTGCAAAGAGAAAAAAGTGTTTTCCAGCCAAATGAGAATGCTCTGTCTCAAACTGAATTCTAACAAATGCCTACAGTTTATAATTGATACTTCCAAGATGGTCTCAAGGAGTTTAAAACAATCTAGAATTCAATAGCAATCAACAGAATCAAGAAAAAGTGAAACTATTACTCTGAACCTACTGAAAAGCTGGGTTTTAATTGATGCTGCATATTACTCATTTTGACAGCTGCAAATACACATTAAAGATAGCAGAGAGAGACCAAAAGACAACAACTAGAAGAGGAAATGCTAATTTATTACAGAGAAACAACTCTGCAGCTAAGCTGTTCAGTTAAAATTATTAAATACTTTTCATTTCCAAGGTACCTTTAATCAACAGGAGCCCCAAAGCACTTTCTGAATTATAAGTACAGTCTTGATTTCCTGTCATACCAGGTGATAGGCAAGTGTCTCTGGAGTGGAAGTGTTATGGACATCATTCAACAGCAGCCCTCATGCAAAGACAAAATGAGCAATTTTGTTTCATAAAATGGCATGGAAAGGTTGCATTACTAAAGTGCATGTTCTCATCATGCTAAGTTGTTTGTATTAGAAGTATGGGAAATTAAGAAATAGAAAATCCATTCCTAACAGCACTCAGGCTTTATGTATGATTTGAGACAAGTCACTTAATTTCTTATGCTTCTCTGCAGAAAAAAAGTAATGCTGTCTTATTTCAGTGATAACAAAAGAATGACATAGTGAAATCCTTCTTACAGGAATTGTATCTCAACATTTGGGAAGGCTGAAGTGATATAGCTCTGAGTAAAATTGTTTTAAATCATTCCAGTGGGGGGAAAAAACCCCACATGTCATCTATGTAAATACAAATTACTACATGATTTAGGATCTTACAAGGTTGGGACTTTGCTATGCAATAATTTCAGTTTTCAGTACAAGAATAGAGTTTTTCCCAGCAGTTGTCAGTTTAGGGAGATTCATGTGCAAGGGAAGACTAAACAGGGGAGTTATTAATTGATCAAAGTAGCAAGTATTTTTAAACCATTATCCCTATTGATGTCACTCTTTAATAAAAAACTACAGCACAGTGCCCTGTAACAAGTGAAGAGAGGATTATTGGTTGATTCTATGATTCTATCAGCTTTCTAAAACCCTTGAACAAATCATAATTCAAAGTCTGAAATGAGGCAGAAAGGCTCATTCTGTTGATACTATGTTTCTGATGTTTTGTTTCATGAGTATATAGAATCATAGAATCAACCAGGGTGGAAGAGACCACCAGGATCATACACTCCAACCTAGCACCCAGTCCTATCCAATCAACTAGACCATGGCACTAAGTGCCTCATCCAGTCTTTTTTTGAACACTTCCAGGGATGGCAGCTCCACCACCTCCCTGGGCAACCCATTTCAATGGCAAATCACTCCCTCTGTGAAGATGATTTGATTCCTCAGGTACAATGAGCATGAAAAGCCCTGAGACTTTCTTTTTATAGCATACTGAACAATCTCTTAAGTGACATGTTCAACTATTAATATTGTTGCTCCAGATTCAACCTGATGCCTGTTTGTTTTAGCAGGTGTCAAAATGTTGTCTAGAGATCAGTGAAAGGAAGATGAGTACCTTGGAAATCTGTGGGGTTCATCCTTTCCCTTGGGAATATTTATGGATACCGTCACTGACGCCCACCTTTTCTCATGCTCAGTACTGGGGATTTTGAGTTGGTACCTTTGGTTAATGACAATGTTACAGGTATAGTGAATGTAAGTATTCAAATATTATACTCTGCTGAACAAGTCCTAGGGCATCCTTAAAACATCAGGGCAGTTTAATGGGATAGTCATGCATGGCTATAAAGCTGAAACAAAATTCCTCAGATTAGCACAGGAGGTCAGGATCAAGAGATACGACTACTGGAGTTGGCTCAAGTATATTGCTAAGAATAGGCCAAACCACTTCAAAATTTAATGAGCTGTATGAGTTTGAGACTACTAAGATTTATAAACTAATGGATAACCATCAGAAGGAGAAAATACAGTTTGAAAACAAACACTAAGGAAATGTAGAGCCCTTGTGTCTCTCCTGGCTTACACTGATGTAAATCAGGATTAGTTGCACTGAAGTCACAATAATACAAGTAGGAAGAGAATGGATAATTTATGCTCACTTAGCAGTACTGCACAGATAGAATTAAGTGTCCTTTTTGTAAATGAGAAATGGCTCTTTTCTGAGTCATTTTGCAAGAAATTAAAGATGGCAACCAGATACTTATTTCAATGCAGAAAAGGGAGAAACAAATTTTGGGAGACTCTACATATTTCTCAAGAGCATGTGGCATGTATTTTCCAGCTCTGCATCTGTGAAATGTGTATGTACACTGTGGACTATATTCATTTTCAAATAAATGTAAAATACACACAGGAAATTCCAATAGCTTCCTATAAACACTCTAAAATAGAGTATTTTCTATAGTCAGCCAAGAATGCAATAAATCTACAGCACAGCACAAGAACTTTGCTGCTTATCCCTGGCCATTCACTCACTCTTTGTATTTAAAATACTACTTCTGATTGAATCTCAGAAGGAGGCCAACTATTCATACTGGGTGAAGCTGCCAAGTCTGGAGTCTTATTCTGGGAATTGACCCCTCTAGTCAGGGCATGAAAGAGGTGACCAGCCATGTAAAGCTTTCCCCACTCCAACATCAAAAAAACCCAAAACCAGATCCAAACCAAAAACAATCCAAAAAATGCCCCATCCAAACAGATAATGAAAATAACTTCAATAAAGAAATGGTAACTAGCTGGTATCATACCTACTGCAGTTGAAAAAAGGGATGCATCAATGCAGAGAGGGGACTTTGCTTTTTCTGTACATCAAAAACTGGATTTTGCTTTTCTCTCCCAGTGATTGCACCAAAAATACTGTATCAGGATGTATGTGAAAGCAGGGAATTCATCTTAGAAAGAAGTATTATCTTACAGTTTGGAAAAGTGTGTTTTGTTGTATGATTAATGCCCATTATTCAAGTAACTGAGACTGTCTACTGCCAAGCTTGCTTTATTCTCCTTAATACAACAGAGTGTTTTGGAAGCCAAACATCCTTTTGAGTTCAGGAATATGATGAAGGTGATTGTCAGGGCCTCTCAATTCACACCTCTCAGTTACCAGAGATTTAGGACATAGATGCATGATGAACTTAGTACTTTGGATATCTGTTGTGCTTTTGTTGCCCTGAGTCATACATTGCCTCCTGTGCTAGCACAGCTCTTCTGGGTAGCACCAGCCCTGTTACAGCTTGCATTTTCACCTTGAAGGTGAGAACATCCAAGCATGACTCATCATGATCAGGTTATTTTGGATTTGTTGCAGTTTCTCTTCGAAAAGGGTCCTTGTGATCCAGTCTCATGGCCACCACCATGGAGACTATGCAAACACATAGTTAGACTAAGGCCACTCAGGGTACAGGAAGGTTTTATAGTGTATGTGTGCAGAGAGAAATGGAAGAGTTAGCAAAGACCAGATAATAAGAGACCACATAATGCACCCTTTGTATTAGGTCTTGCTGTGTCTGTGTCTACTCAGTGAAAGTGGAGAAGGCAGAAAGAGATTTCATTATGCAAAGGTGTAGCTCTGCACTGATACTTCTCATCACCTATCAGCAGTTGGCAGTTAAACCTTTTTCTTGCACTTCACCTTGCCTCACCTTCCTGGCAAGCCTATCTCCACCACCACCATGGCTGCTAAGGTGAAAGACTTGTCTGAGCTTTTCTGCTATGGAGGAGTGAAAGGCAGAGCTGCAGGCAAAGCACAGCATCAGCAGGCTGGCTTTTATGGCTTCAAATCTCAGAGGTGAAGAGATATATGGCTTTCCTGAGTGAGGAGACAGGAAATCACCTCTGATAGAGTTGCTGGAGGAATGGAAATAGGGTCGTTTAGAGAGCAGCTCTCTCCTCCTGCCAGTCCTGAGAAAGCACACTGCTTGCACTGGGTAGCTCCCTCCAACCTAACACACAGGCCTTCGTTGCTGCATCACATGGTGAAGAGGCTTCAGTGGTACCAGGAAATGATAAATAAGAGCAAGCTAATGTACTCCTGTTACTCTGCTTAGAGCAAAGTGTTTTTTGGAGTAGAATGGAGGGGTCTAACCTGAAATTCAGTGGTTCTCAAAAGGAATCACATCTTGGTATTCATAGAATCATAGAATCAGCCAGGTTGGAAGAGACCTCCAAGATCATCCTGTCCAACCTAGCACCCAGCCCTACCCAATCAACTAGACCATGGCATTAAATGCCTCATCCAGGCTTTTCTTGAACACCTCCAGGGGAGGTGCCTCCACCACCTCCCTGGGCAGCCCATTCCAATGGCAAATCATTCTCTCTGTGAAGAGCTTCCTGCTAATATCCAGCCTATACTTCCCCCGGCACAACTTGAGGCTGATATATCTTTAAGTTACTGTTAAGTATGTGACAAACTATTAATCCATTAGTGAAGATACTGATCTTCTCAAAGATGTTCCTTAATCTCCTTCAAATATTGATTTAATATTATTATAGCATGGCCAAACACTCTATTACTCTATCTAAATTAACATTTTGGGGGGGATACATTTAGGAAGGAAATGTGTGTTTATTGATTGTATGAATGAAATTACTTTAATTAAGGAAACAGGCCTATTGCCAAAAACGGCATACATGACTATTAGCACACACTGCTTCCCACAACAGCCCAGAAAGGCATCATCAAAAGCAGATGCCTAAATTAGTTACAATGTACATCCTGGCCAGACAGATGCTTCAGACACTTGGCCTTTTGTAGGACAGATTCTCTTCCCTTTGAAAGCAAGCCAGAGCACAGTAACACTTTAAAGTTTTCTACCAACCATCATTTACGTGTTTTCAGCTTTGAATCAAAAAATACTTCAGTGGAGCTTGATGCTCTTGTCAGGAGCTTCCTGTGTCAGCTTTCAACACTCTCATTTAGGTTAGTGCTCAGAGTAGAGGATATGAGATACTTAAGAAACGTTAGAAGTTTCATCTTTTTGCCTGAAAACACAGGCAAAAAAAAAAAGTGTGATGATAGTAGTGACTACTGAAAAGGAAACATCAGACTGTCATGCTTTGTTCTGTTTCACAGCAGCATTCTACTATTCTGTCTTGCTTTCACAGCTTTTACTCTGAGAATTAGTTAGAAATCCAGTGTGGATTTCTAGAGCTGTTCCTGCCTTGTATAGTGAAGAGAAAAACCCCCAAAACAGGCAGGAATCTACAGTTTAGTAACTTTGCATAAGAATGTGATTTGGGGATGTTGTGTGACTGAGAAGTGCATGTATTTTCTGAATCCCAGCTTGGTAGTTAATGGGGTACTATACTCACTGAATCTTCCACTGGTGTATGAGTATTAAAATCACTCCAAATGCAGGCCCTGGGGAATGTCTTTCCTCCATTCAAACTGGAGATACTTTAAAAATACAGCTTCTGAGCATGACCTCGGAGCTGAGAGTCTTAAAAACCTGGAGTCGGGACTTAAAAGGGAGAGTCCCATTACAGCAAGTAGTATTTCAAAATGAGCCATGAAAGCACTGATTATTGATCAGGGGATGTCCTGGCAGCATGAAGTGTCAGGAAGTTCCCTCTAGTTTTGCCTGATGTGACAGTTAAGTTGCAGAAAGTCTCTGGGGCTGTGTCAGGATGAAAACAGTCATTCCCTGCTTCTCAAGAGCCAAGCTGAGCTGTGATGAGAGTGATTTGAGCTGTAGCATGCTAATCCCTACTTTTTTTTTACTGGGAGTTTGTTGTCTTGGGAAGATGTTGATGGTTGACTCATGAGGGAAGGAGCTTATTCAGATACTTAGACAAGCCAGCATTCTGACAGCCATGAAAGCACATCTACCTGTGTAACAGGGAGTAATTACAGAGGTATATGCAAACAATATATGCAGCAGGAAACAAGTGGAAGGCTGCAAATCTGCCCTTCAATGATTGATGAGTGGTGGGCATACTTCATTTCATGCTGCTTCATAGCTCCCAGCACTGTCAAAGCTGAGCCTAACCCTGTGATGGTAAGAACTCCTCAGCAAAGGATCCTGACTCGCCTAGGCTTCTGAGATGTTTTCCAAGTCCCTGACCTGACTGCAGCAGCCATATTTAATTCAGACTTCTAGATTAGGGTTGCTTCTTAACTTTCAGTGGGTGGAAGTACAGCTACAGCTCTTCCCACCTTGTGTTCTGTGTACATTATAGATTTGTCCATACCAGCAGAAGAAATTTCAGAGTGAAGTGCCTAGCTGCGTGTCATAGGAAATAGAAGAACAGGGCTTCCAGTGTTCCACATTGGAATCAGAAGAGTATTTCTTCTGACCTTTTAAAAAACAGAAATAACATGGTCCTGATTCTGGCAAGGGAGAGTGTGGCTAGCCATGGGAAATAGCGAGCTATCAGAACTTTAAAAACTTACACTGCTTATTTATAGAACTGTTTTAAGTAATACTCTTGAAGTGTTGGCTGGTACAATTCTGTCTCCTGTGCTGGGGGTGTTCTTTGTGTGATGCTGTGAAAATATACTGCTGAAGCGTTGACCTTCTCTGCACTTGCAAGCACCCTATAGCTGAAAGCCATGAGGTTTCTGTATCCTCTGTGCATCCTGGCAGGGGATAATGGTTTCAGCAGTGCTTGTGGAATGACCTCTATAATTGTCAGTGCTGCATTCTTGTAGTCACCCCACATAAATGCCAATAAAACCTTCCAGCCATCTTATACATCCTATAGTATATACATACTACAGCTGTAAATGTTGTGGTTGGCATCCTAGCACATAATGTCTGTTCACACACTGAGACACATGCATAGATACAGCCTTCCCATTGAAAAATACCCAAATACTCTAAGAACACTTGCAAATCCACTAACCAGTAGCCAGTATTTATTGATGATTTGGCATATGTTTGCTAAACATACGCATAAGCCTTGAAGAAAGACTGCGTGAGGGGTCCTCAAATGAAGACATACAACCAGCAGCTGGTTTGGATTAAATCATTTTCGAGGTTTAAAACCGTAGTGGGGATTTGAATGCTGTAGTACACTGAGTCACCAGTAAGGGGAACCCTTTTTGCAGTAAACCTTCAAGCTTTTACTGCTTTGATGGAAAGCGTGGTCGTAAAGATAATGTGATATTTTGGTTCCAAAAAAAAATTAATCAGAAGATGAACAGAGATAAGCAGTTTGAAATTAAATCTGAATTACAATTTCAAATCTACTTTTTATTATTATTTCTCAATGAGATTGAAAAGGAAATGTGAATGAACCTGCATGAGCTAATGGACACATTAACTCTTACAGCACTGGTAAAGAACAGGAGGAAAGTTGATTTTTGACAACCGACTTTAAAACAATGTGAATCAAACCACCTCAGAACCACCAGTGCTACCACCAGGTGCTGTTTTACCGGGAACAGCAAATGGTTGATTTATTGCTCAAAATAATGCCATCATAAGTAAAATGATGACAACTCATCTGTGGCTGAGTTGTCTTGTTCCAAAAATGTAACTTTGAAACTTAGGCACTAGCATTCTAAGTGTTCTCAATAAATATGGTTTCCAATAAGCATAAGGATTAATCTCAATACTATAAATGCTTTAGAAAAAAACTCCTGAAACTACTTTAATTAATCTGTGTTGCTGTACGATAGATGTTCTGTCAGGAGAAAATCAGTATGCATGAGGATGTCTGTTCACACAATATCCAAAACCACTTATAGTCTTCAGCAGTCATATGAGGTGCTTTTCATATTGCCCAGGCAGAGAAATATGTTTAATTGGTATGAATAGAAATTCAATATTTACTTGGCTAAATAACCTAACTACAGATTTTCTTACATCAAATGAGCAATTTTGGAACTGATGTGATAGATTGGTTTGAGGGAACTCTCTCCCTGTCCAGTGCATGCATTCCATTACATTTAATCTGTAAAAACATATAATGGCCTGTCAGATTTACTTTTTCACTCTTGAGTACCTAGTAACTAACTTTATGAAACCACTGAGTGCCCAGATTGAATGCATAAAGTAAATACCACTGTCAATCCAAGATGAAGTTTCTGCCATGTTTTCTCAAGTGACCTTCCCTCTAGACTGCTCATTAGCCTCTCTCTCTGACTTTGAATACTCCGTAAATGCACTATGCTGACTGATAGTGCATTAATATTAATTAATAATCTGTCTCAGAGTTGGACTTTTCCTCTATGTGTAATCACAGCTCCATTTCATTCTAAACCTTCTTCAGAAAAAAAAAAAAGAGGTGGAACATAATTTTACTGCTTTCACCCTATGTTCTTTAGCCTCTCCTTTGGTTTGTCTGCAAATATTTAGAAGAGTTTCTCTTGGATACTTCTGAAAATTCACATGTTTTATATGGTAATGTAGTTCCATTACACAAAAGTATGCTGCTGCTCCTAATTGGAGCTAGTGTAGCATGCTTCGTGTTTTATTTGTACACTCGGTGCATATGTGAAGTGCCTCCAAGTATCTGTACTCTGTTAGGAGCTGGAAGTCTGACTTTCAGTAGGGGCCCCATGGGCAATCGCACTCTAACCCACAGATCAGCTGGATGTGCTGCAGAGGACCAGCTCTGCAGCCCTGCCCATGTGGCCAGGAGCTCATCAGAGGCACAGTCCTGCCAAAAGGCAAATTGCTCAGAATGTAGTTAGTGCCTGGATTCACACAACATTTCTCAACCAGTCTGTGATTTTTATCACAGTAAGAAACAATGCAGTTCACTCTGTTCTAATAGAGCAACAGATAGTCCCTAGGTAAGATAAAGTAGCCTAAATGCTTTAATTGCATTTTCACACTGATCATGAATGACTTCCTAAAAACATCTTTCTTTCATGGGAGTCTCTTTGTAACGTCAAATAAACATTTTTTTTATTAAAAATATTCCCTAAAAACTTCGATTCAGGCCAATATCTCTTTTTAATTACGAGGTCTTGACACAAGTGGAAAACCAGACCTCTACAAGACCCTACAGGTGATTTATATGAGAGAAAAGAGATTAAAATAAGATTAAAAAAAATCCTGCTGCATTTGGATGTAGCGTGGAGTGCCTGTCATTCAACTAATCTTACCCTTTTGTGGGAAGGAGATGAGGTCTTGTCATTTGTTCTCGTTGCAATTTATTCCTGTTGCCATTCATACCACTCAAAGTTTACACAATCATTCCATTTTCTAGGTGAGATGTTGTCCGACGTTGTGATGTTGCCAATGTTGTCCCCAAAAGAAACGGCCTTTGCCTGAGACAATATGAAACTGTAGGGTTTTGGTGACAAGCTTGCATTGATTTTGCTTGTGCCACTTCTCTGTCTCCTGAATGAGAAAGCAGTATATAGTTCAAAGTACAAGAATCAAATACCCAGCATCAAGCAAACCTTCCTTATGGTATGCTTTCCAATTCTTAGTGGTTTAAATATGAGGGGTGAAAGTGTACACTCTTAAGCAGTGTTCAAAATCCACACATATGCATTTAATTTACCTTAATATTTTCTCTGTGAGGACAATCTTTTCAAAGTACATGAACAGACATTCTGATTTGCAGTAAGTCTGACCAACCTGCTGTGTGAACATGGGGAGAGTGGTGCATGTTGTTTACTTTGATTTTACTAAAGCCTATCTGAAAGTCTTCCATAGTATCCTTGTAGGTAAACCTGTAGATTTGCCCTGCATAAGTGGATGTTAATGCAAGAGAAAAATGGCTGGCTCAACAGGCTCAAAGGATTGTGTTCAGAGGTGCAAAATCCAGCAAGCACATTGTTCATCGTGGCGTCCCTCAGAGATTGACACTGAGGCCAGAACATTCAACATCTCTGTTAAAGGATGGAAAGCATGATCTGCAGGTCTATGCACAACACAAAGCTTTGGTGAACACTCATTACGCTAGAGGGCAGGGATTCTAGTCTAGGGTACCTTTCAGTCTGAAGCAAGAGGCTGACAGGATGAGGTCATCTCAGGTTTTTTAGTGAAGACATGTGCAGTGTCTTTCAACTAAAACAAAATAATCTCATGTAACCATACAGAGGAGACAGTAGAAGCAGTGATGCAGGGGCAAAAAATGGAGGTCTCAGTAGACACAAGCTGAAAAGGAGACAGCAGTGTGTTTCTGTGACAAATAAGGCCAATAGCAAGATTTGAGCCATGTGGGTAAGGGTAATAATTATTCCCACTACATCTGAGGTGGTGTGTCCTGTCACAAATGGCATGTTGGTGTACTGGAAAAAGCCCAGCAGAGGCTACCATGATGGCTTCTAGAGCACCTCACATATGAGAGGAGGCTGAGGGTAGTGGATTTATTCAGCCTTGCTAAAAGAAGGTGAAGAGATCTTATTGCTGCCTAGGATGATCAGAGGCTGTAGAGAAGACTGGCTCTTCTCAGAGGCACAGAATGATATGACAAAAGAGAGCAAATGTAAGTTGTGACAGGGGGTCAGAACCACTGTGAGGGTGCTAAAGCACTGGAGCAGAGGCACAGAGACATAAAGTCTCCATCCTTGGAGGCAATCAAAACTTAACTGGACAAGGCCCTAAGCAGGCCCATCTACCTAGACTTGTTTTGAACAGAATCAGATCACATGATGCTCCAGATGTCCCCTCCAGCCTAAACTGTTCTATTATTCTGTGATATTGCAACAAATTCCTTACTAAGTATTGACAGAATCAGTCAATATTACTCTGTTAGAGCCATTTATAAGGTGTTTTGTCAAAGATCTCTCTGTCTCCGTACTACAGATTAATGATGTTTTCATTATCAGACTATGTCTTATAGAGGAAGTAGCTATCTTAAATGCACTGCATTTTATAAAATGAGGATAGAAAAATAGAGACCAAGAACAGACTTTAGCTGTTACATTAATTTTGCTAGAGACAGTGAGGATGAATTGGGCCTAAAATGTTTTTCCAGTCAAAGCAGAACAGGTTTCTGCAGTGAGAACAGTCCCATCAACATTGCAAACATAATCTGAATACAAGAGTTGATCTTTAAACATCCATTTAATGAAGTCTGAGTGTTGTACTTTGACACAATATTTTCTGTGAGCTTTAAATTGTGTCAGAGACCTCTTCCTGTGGGCATTTGTAGCTTATCCCTGTAGATACATTACAGTGTTGATACATTAGAACACTTGCACATTTATTTGCATGTGGCAAAAGATTCTGTTTACTAGTGGCTATGTATCTTGTGGCCAGGTATTTTCAATTAATGCAGTGCTGCATTTTTGTCTGCAGAAGGTGACTTACTTCCCAAGACTGTAGGTTTCAACCAGGAAAGAGAAAGATACTTATTACAGGTATAAGTTAGTTGTTCATTTCCCTCGGTGTCTTAGGGTAACATGCTGCTTTTGGAGCAAAGCAGGAGTGTAATTTTACTACTATGATACTGAGGAAACTCTGCTGTCTCTTGCACTGAGCTGAAGACAGATGACCATATGTGTCAGACTGCTGAGTAGGAAATTCCCACTAGTATTTTTGATGTCCCAACGGTGGAATGTAATAGGATTTGATAAAGAGAAGAGTCTGTTACAGAAAGGATATTTATAGTTTTACACTCCTCTATCTTTAATGTAAACTTTGTAGTTGTGGTGCAAAAATAAATGGAACAATTTTGTAATATGTCTGTCCAGGATAACTGTCTTTAAAAGTTACCATGTTCTCTGCTAAAAATTAAATAGGCCATTGTATTTTTCACAACAGGAAAGTTTACACCTTCTCAATTCACCTAGGCTTTTATAATGTGTTAGAAAGAGCTGTTTAGAGCTTAATATCTCTGCAAGATTTTCCATGCGAAAATTGAGGCTTTTTGTTTCATGCAAACGTAGGAAATTCATGCAAGAGACTAGGCAAAAAACCTGCTTATACTGGCAGTAGCTAGCCTGGAGAGAATCCAGTCAGGTCCCCCTGGTTCTCATAGACTTGCCAGGTAGAAGAGAGTATTTCCTGTTTAGAAATACATAGAAATACCTAAACGGATATGTAGTTGCTCCATTCCATACTGGGCCAGAAGTACCAAAACAGATTGCCTTGCTCATTCCAGGGCTCGATTCTGAAGGATTACTCACATAAAATAGGACTGATCTTGGCCATAATGGTTACATAATGATCTCCAGAAAGCCTAGCCAAGCAACCTTGAAGATCAAAACCGTTTAAGTCAAGTTTGGTTTACTCACTGGGATTGACCTAATAACAAATTCTGATGGTTTTGCTGTTTAGATTTCCTGCAGACTAGAGAAGAACATAGAATCCCACAGAAAATGGTATGTAAACTGAATATATAGATGATAATTCATTGTGTGGAAATTTCCAAACACCTCCTATTGAGAATTATTGTGGAGTATACTGTGTGACTTCTGCAACAGCAAGATCTACAGACTAATTTGGTGTTGGCCTGAAGGCATTTCCCCTGCTCTTTATTAAGGCTGCTGTGTTTGAGTTTTGTGTGCATCTAGTAGAATCAAGATATAAATGGAAGGTTTTGGTTACCTACTTTAATTAGTTTTCTTTTCAGGATCTTTTTCCTGGTGTGTCATTGCTATAATCATCCAGTGGGCTGGTTACTCCAGTGGGATGATAAGAAGACTCTGCGTGGTTGTGAATGACAGCTCAGTCTCATACTGATGATGCTGAAACTATGTAAAGGGTGATATAGTAAACTCTTTTAGCCTGCCTAGATAGGAGAGGTGCCCCCATTCCTCTGATTATTTTTGTGGCACTCTTCTGGACATGCTCTGACATTTCCATGTCCTTTTTCTGTTGGGGGCTCCAGAGCTGGATGCAGTACTCCAGGTGGGGCCTCACAAAAGCAGAGTGGAGGAGTAGAATCACCTCCCTTGACCTACTGGCCACACTTCTTTTGATGCAGCCTAGAATTTGGTTGGCTCTCTGGGCTGCAAGCACACACAGCTGGCTCATGTTGAGCAGAGCCACAAAGATGATTAAGGGAATGGAACATCTCTCTTACAAGGAGAGACTCAGGGAGCTGGGGCTCCTTAGCTTGGAGGAGTCTGAGAAGTGACCTCATCAATGTCTATAAATATGTAAAGGGCGAGTACTAGGAGGATGGAGGCAGGCTCGGTTTGGTGATGCCCAGTGACAGGACAAGGGGCAATGTGTGGAAGTTGAGGCACAGGAAGCTTCAGTTAAACATGAAGAGGATTTTTTTTTTGCAGTGAGGGTAACAGAACACTGGAACAGACTCCCCAGGGCAGTTGTGGAGTCTCTCTCTCTGGAGATATTCAAAACCCGCCTGGACATGTTCCTCTGTGGCCTGTCATAGGTGATCCTGCTCTGGCAGAGGGGTTGGACTAGATGACCTTTCGAGGTCCCTTCCAGCCCCTGACATTCTGTGATTCTCATCCACCAGAACCCCCAAGTTCTTCTGCTCAGGACTTCTCCCTATCTGTTCTTCACTCAGCCTATTTTTGTGCTAGGGACTGCCCGATGCAGGTGCAGGACCTAAAATGTTTTTCCAGTCAAATCATAAATTTGTTCCCTGCTCTCCACGAGGATTCAGGGAGACCTGCCTGTAGAGCCTCGGCAGCACACAGGCATTTCCCACACCTGCCCCCCTGCAGCACTCCCTGCCTTTGGCACGCAGCCTTCGCGGCGCGAAGACACCGCACAGTCACTGACTGATGGAGCTGCACATCTCCCTTCCTGTCACCCTCCGTGCATCGTCACTCTGCCTGCCTCCTCGCTGCACTGTTTGGGCTGCCTTCCTGCTCTTCCTGCTTTCTACGCTTTGGTGGCTGTGTACCTCTCCCCTGCTCTGAAGCTCTGAAATACCAGCAAGGGACAGAGACACTAGTCGGTTTGGTTTCTGCTGCTGGACTGACGGGAAAACAAAATGAAGGGACGTAGTGGGAAACGGAGAGCACAGAAAGTGTAGGAGAAGGACTAACGTTCTCAACGGAAGAAAAGTAAGGAGGCAGCAGTGAGGGGTGAGGAGAGAACAGAACAACAGTAGTGGGAAGAAATCAGAGCATGAATATAAACTGCTTCGCTAATTGCACAGAAGATAGAGGGTGAAATCCAACAGGAAATTAATGGCATAAGTGGATTCATGGCAAGAACAAGGGGAATAATTAGTGGAGATTTCTCATTAAATAGGAGGAAAACTGACCTGCTCAAAACAAGTCAGGGAAAATTGGAAGGTATGGCAATTTCAGAGAGTTCCATTTTCCTTATAGATCTGTTGGCAAGTTCTATTTCATACCTGGCAACATCACTATCACTATCAAACCTGAGAATTTGAAAAACACAAATCTAGCCCTCCCTAGACAATAACATTTCCTTTTGGATTATCTTCATATATTTCACTGCCTTATATACATGAATCTTGTTTAGATGGAGCTAAAAATAATGTAAGAAATTACCTGTGTTCTTCAAGAAATCACCACAGTTTGGGAACTAAAGCTGGTAACAAAACCATGTGAGTTTGTATTTCATTAGACTGTGACTAACACTGACAGTATTAGATGAGATGTGAATTCCTGTAGTAGGAGCATTTTATCCTCTGCGTATTTGATGGGACACTGGAGTGGGTCTATTTACAGTTTAATCTGTTGCTGTACCTTGCTACAAGTGTAACTGACAGTGCCAAAGGACTTGGCAGCCCCTTTTCCTGAGGAGAAGTGGCAGTGAGCCAAAACTGAGGAGGAGTGCCTTAAAAGTAAGACTGTATGTAAGATGATACAATCACAGGATAATCACATCCTGAATGGACAGTAATCCATCTTTAAAGTGTAGTGAGAGAGCAGCACCTATACAGTGTTTTGATGTTAACATGGTCACACTGCCAAGACATTTATCCACTGTTACAGTTTTATTTCATGACATCTTTTAATAACAATGAGTGTTCAGCTCTCCAAGGTTAAGTACCCTCAGATTAGAATACTCCATTACCATCAGTATTATAATCTCCTTATCCTGGAGATGTTCTTAGTGTATCAGGCTGAAAAAGTGGAATAACAAGTAAGCCATGAAGTTAAGGATGGTCTTTAATAGCAATCAGCTTTTACTTACTGGCAAAACTTCAGATGAACATCTTTTTATTGGTAGCTGTGTATGTAAGGAGTAATGGTTCTAGCTGTTAGTGTTACTGCATATTTGGGAGACCATACAAAAATTCCTTAGTTTGGAAAAGCCTTTCTACTATAGATACAAACAACTTTGTTAGTATAAAATGCTCTAGTGAAAGATCTCTTGTTTTTAACACTTGGACTAGATCATTTGTCATTGTAAATCTCTCTTCTGGACATGATAGAGACTGGCTGGAGACACAAACATAAATAATGGCTGGAGTGAAAGACATTTAGAAGCTTGTCTGCAGCCTCTACTCCATGTGAGGGGATGATTTTTCTGCAGTACATGCCTAGCAGCATGGACATTTAAAATCAAAACACAATGGAGACCCCACCCAAACAATACTCTCCCCTACATACACACTTCCTCAAGAGAGGAGCATGAAGCAAAGATGATGGATGTTAGTCTTGTCAGTTAATGTGCTACTCAATGGAGTTTAGATGCTATGGGAATGGAGGCAGCTCAAGAGCTTCTAAAGACTATGAAAGAGCAATTCTATCACTGCCAAAGCGTGTAACACCTGCTTACTCAGAGGTTCTGACATCAGAAAGAAATTTTCAGCAAGAACATAAAAAAGTTTCACATTAGGGGAGTTCAGATATGATGATTAAAAAATCATTATAACAGCACATTAAAAAGAAAATCACAATAAGATAAAAGTTAGATACAAAGTAGGCCCATTAATCTTCCTCAAATGAAGAAAGAAACAACCTAGCTGGCATCAAACACCCTATTACAATAAGCCATCTTTAATTAGTTAATGGAAGCCAACTTTAAGTTTGTTGGTTCATCCCTTACCTACTAGTATTTATGAACTTGAGCCTGCAAGCTGATTTTTATGAGTGATGCCTGGTAGCAGAACATACAGTGGAAAACTAAGACCAGTCAGTCCCATTTGCTGTAGTATCCAGTGAGGATACCTCAGCGTTGCTAGGATGTAGTCCTGATCTGATGCATCTTGGAGAGACTCTGTTGCAAACTGAGCAGGTAGATTACGAATCAGTCGGATGAGAAGGACATAGAGGGAATTGAATGTAAACTTTCCACATGCCAGGAAAAAATATCTGACCCATGAACTGTGATGTGTTTGGGGAGTGTTAAAAAGCAAAGGACACCTATGTGTTTTTTTTTTAAAGACCACATGAGGCTGCTGTCTTCAGCATTTCCAAGTGATTGGCTGATGCTGGTGATCCCATCTGGAGGTGGCTAATTCTCATTTGCTCATCCGAACATCCAAGTCCTACACGTGTGTTCCAGGTACCAAGTCAGAGTCCATGAAAGCCCCTCACTCCTCAGTGTCATATACTCTTTTGATTCTAACCCTAGCCTTCTGGGGATTTAAACATCCTCATTGTCAGTGTAAAACTCTTATGTCTGTTTCAAATATGTGGGAAATGACCATTCAGTGAGATTTATAGAGAGCCTTAAATGCACTTTGTGACTGATACTGGATACCAGTACCTCTATGTTATGTTCTTAGAAAAGCTTCCAATGTTATTACTTCTGTGGTCAAAGGTTAGACTTCCTGCTCTCCATCAATGCAACTGATGTGTAAGTGTTTTCAGATATTAGTCAGATAAACCTTTTACAAGAACCATACTAGTGAGAATCTGCCTGTAGCAGTCAGCAAAGTTATGACTGTGTCAAGAAGATGTGCCCAAGTCTTACTGGTAGTCAGGACTAACTACATACTTTCACAGTTTGACAAATTGCATGTCTTATTAGTGTACCTCTGTTCACTCATACAGTTGTCATCATCAACCATCATACTGGTAGCCCATACCACACGTTTTAGAGATATGTGTAGCAACAGCCACCATTAATAAAACTTATAAAATAGGCAAAAATACATTTTTATCCCAGAAGAATATGTATGGTGTGGCCATATGAAAGTTATGAGACCATAACTCTGCAGAAGGTGAACTCCAGCAGTTAAAACTCCCATGTTTAACAAGATCTGTTGGGGTCTTTTTTTCTTAAAGCAGCCACAGAATCATTTGTATTTTCTTTTTTTTTTTTTTTCTAGTTCTTTTCTTATTAGATATTCAACTCTAAGAGTTTATTGTGACAAAAACCTAGCATGTGTGAAATACCAGAGATGAGATGCTCTAGAGCTGAACTGCAGTTCTTAGATAACCACATCATCTCTGTCATGGGTTAGGGTGGATCCCTCCCCTGGTAGAATAAACTCACTACAACATGGATTTTTTTTGAAAGTCAGGGAAAAATGAAATTGTATTTCTTATAGTTTAAATATAACAGTATAAGGAGAAACAAACTACTAGAGAAATATAATAACGAAGATGGGGAAGGGGTCAAGCATTGGCAAAGCAGCAGCAACCAAAACAGCAGCAGGGGAAGATAGCAGCGGGCACAGCTGAAGCAGCAGAAGCAGCAAGGGGAAGGTACAAGCTGTACTTGTAGACATAAAGCTCTTGATGCTCCAGTGAAATTATATTAACCTATCCATTGTTGCCATTACATGGCATGTCCCTAGAATTTTCACCTCTCCCCTAGGTCTGAGCTAGAAATCTAGCTCAAACAGCCACATTCTCAATTGTATATCTGGAGTGGTTTGAAAAAATGTCCACTCTAAAGGCTGCTTGTGTTAGCTAAGTGATGCTCTCACTCTACCTTAACATGGGCTATCTTGGCAAAACCAGCTCCTTTCTGTGCTGCCTTCTCTTGGTTCCTTGCCTGAGCTGGTGCAGCACACTTTGTGCCAAGCTGTGAAGAGTGTTTCCTTCTCCTCTCTACACACATTTTTACTGAGGGAAATAAGTCCCTTTGAGTAAATAGCAAGTTGTGACAAAAAAATCTATCTTTATGTGGAGGTGGCAGTAGCTTCCCTTTTCAATAAACTTTTTTAAAGGTAAGTAAGCAAACCTTTCCGGGCCCATCCACTCCATTAGCCACCTCACATTCTTCATCCCCATTTTCATCTTTGTTTCTTCAGATAAACCCTCTAATCTTACATGATTCCCCAGGGCAAACTTTGAAGGTCAACTAATTTAGCAGAGTGAAGTTTAATTTGCTGAAGGAGAGGATTATTAATTTGTTCTGGTTCCTTTTGTTGATTTTCCAGGTTTCCTATATCCAAGTCACAGACAAATGTAGGAAGAGACAGGGAGCATTGTTTTCAAATATCTGAAACATATTTGTTGAAATGTAAATGTTGAAATGTAATCCTCATTGAATTTTTTTTCTTTTTTTACATTCTGTGCATTTCTGCTGATGTCAGTTTGATGATCCTAGACACCATTGCTGGCACAAGCAGATCACAATCATTAGCTGTGACATTTATTCATGAGAAATCAGATAGTGGTGTTTTGTTTGGTTTTTTTTAACAAAAGAGGAATTTATACAAAATCAACTCCAAAACACCATTATGTTTTATGAAAAATATTTTTGTGAATTTAAATCCTGATAGTAACTGAGAAGCAGCCAGTAAAGACTTGCTGTTTCTTATGAGGTTGTATCTGATATAATCACTATACTTCTGAATATGAATGTTATCAAAGCAGTAGACAAAAGAGCATTCCTAAAGAGCAGCCTCAGCTTTGCCCCACATATGCCTAAGGGCTCACTGTGGCAGAGCTCATTGCTGGGACAGGGCCTTTGGTGCATTGCAGTTAATTTGGGTTCGAAAGCAGAGCTGATGTGTGGAATTAAGTCCAACCAGTGTGTTCTGTGAGTTTTGTGTTTTGTTTGATCTCCAGAACTATAAGATCACTTCTTCCCAATTAGTTACTCAACTCAGAGACACAATTTTTGAAGATACTCACATAGAGCTTCATATGGCATGGCCTCTGTGCTGCTAGTCTGTATTTCAAAGCAGGCAGCATGCCACAAATTAGCTGCTTGGTTATCTCCTCCATTGTGCCATAGGAAACAATGTGGATCCCTGTGCAGAATGCAGGGAGGACCAGCATGGAGGGCAGAAGCACTAGCTGAGACTTTGAGCCCTGTATGCTCTCACCAGTAGCAGCAGTAGTAAGTCACAGCATGCCATGCTGTGGAAGAAGTCAGGTGTAATTTTAAGTGTTCCTAGTGTGATGCTGCTGATTTAGTACATATATTGGTGCTCACACAGTAGCATATATACCCTCTGAATATAAGCTAGGCATCACAGAATCACAGAAAGTTAGGGGTTGGAAGGAACCTCCAGATACCATTTGAGTCCAACCTTCCTGCCAAAGCAGAATCATCTAGGGCAGGCCTCACAGGATTGCATCCAGGCAGATTTTGGAGGTCTCCAGAAAAGGACATTCCACAACCTTTCTGGGCAGCCTCTTCTAGTGCTCCATCACCCTCCATGTGAAGGAGTGTCTCCTTGTAGCTTGTACCTATTGTTCTTGCCCTATCACTGGGCACCACTGAAAAGAGACTGGCACCTTCATCTTGACACTCACCCCTCAGATATTTATAGACCACTCCATTTTTTTCCCAGTTTTCCACTTTTTGTTCTTACCCCAACTTTTCCTGATCCAGAGGCACCTGTCATATATCTGAACACTACCTTGACCTCAGCACAGCAGTGACCAAAAAAAGGCTATAGATTTGTCCTTCAGCCACTGCCACTGCATTTATTATGATAATCTCTGAGGATATTAACCACAGGAGAACCAGAAGTAGAGTATCACCGATGGTCTCTCTGCCATGACAACAGTTTGGCCAAGATCTATGGAAAATTTCATGGCATTGGTGATGTCAACTACTAAAAAACATAGTGACATTATTAAAGATTTGGTGTTAATGCTCTACAGCAACATCTTAAAAATAAGAATTGAATTTGTAAAATCTCATATATTTTGTGACTAAAATTAATGAAAATACTGTATCAGTTAAAGGAAAAACGTAACAGCAGTTTTTTGTTTCGTGATTGGAACATGGATGAGAGACCTGCAAATAATAATAACTGAAAGAAAAGCCACCGAGTCTGTGTTCAGGGGATGGAGGACTTTCAAACATTCACATTCAGATGTGAGCTTGTGTGCATTTCATACTGAAGAATTCAAAAAAGAAAGGTTTATGTCAGAGAAGAAGTAGAATGTGGTTTAGCTGATCCTGATTTCAGCTTAGAAATTCCTTAGGAAGAAGACAACAAATGTTCTGCTGCAAGAGGAATATTTGAGGCTTACCACAAATACTAAATGACATCAGTGTTTTCAGTCTTGGGTTGACAGAAGTGCCAGTTACTCTGAGCTGTATTTGCGTGCTCATCATGGCATATCTTTACACAGATATTTTTGCACACAAAAATATGGATTTTTTTTTTTTAAAGTCATCAGAATCACAGACAGAATAAACAGAAATCACAGAATCAGTCAGGCTTGGAAGGGACCACAAGGATCATCCAGTTCCAACCCCCTTGCCATGGGCAGGGACATCCTAGGCTGGATGTTAGGAGAAAGTACTTCACAGAGAGAGTGATTTGCCATTGGCATGGGCTGCCCAGGGAGGTGACGGAGTCGCTGTCCTTGGAGGTGTTCAAGAATAGCCTGGCTGGGACACTTAGTGCCATGGGTTGATTGGCTAGGGCTGGGTGATAGGTTGGACTGGATGATCTTGGAGGTCTCTTCCAACCTGGTTGATTCTATGATTCCATGAAATAGTTTGAGATCACCATACTTTATGATGATTTGGGCAACTTTTATCTCCGATGGTTTTGTAAAGTTGCCCACATCAGCTTGTAAGCAAGTGTCCTAGGTTGGGAACTATAGAGTTAAAAATCCTATAGTGAACATAGGAGTCATTAAACTGTTATTCAGCCCCATAATTCTGCTATTCAGTTATTCTGTTATTCAGTTCCATAATTCTGCTATCTCTTTATAAAGCTTACAGCAAGGCCAACTCATTCTCCTTTCCTCTCCCTCCAGCCTGTTATGTTTGGCAGGAGCTACTTATCGGGACAGACCTTTAAGGAGTAGCCTGTTTTGAGACCTCCAGAGGCTTTTGTTTGGGCCCATAGATGGCAGAGGCATTGAGGGGGGAGGAGTGGAGCGCTGGGGATGATAGATTTAGTTTTGGCTATGGGGAAGAGTTAAGGGGGTTACTATGATGTGCTGTGTATTCTCTGTACCTTTTCTTTCCAAATATAATTATGTTTTCCAGTTCATCTGAGAGTCTCACTCTTTCAGCCCTTTAAAACCCCTGACAGCAAGGATTTAGATGAAATTCATTTGTTTGTTAGTGGGTTTTTTCCTTAATTTCTCTGCTACTCCATATAAAGTTTTGTACTGTCCTTACCATAGTATCTGAGAACCACCCAAAAGTGCGTCAAACAACAGGACTAACATTTCACATGTGGTTTATTCTTTCTGCAGTCCTCTCTTTGGGGAGAAAATTGCATGCATAATGGAGTATTTTGCTTTGGCAGAGTTTTATGGTTTAATTGTTGCTTTTCTTTTAAAGTCCATGGCATGTGTTTATTTGAAAATTGAAGAATTGTGTCTTGTACTTAGAGAAGAAGTTGGTGATATTCGTGCTGAAATTTGCTACTATAAAAGCTCATTCTTGGCTGACTCTTGAAGTTTTGGATTCTTCAAAGCCAAACATTGCCCAGTTGAGGACATGTCCTAGTGTCTGAAACTTCATGAGCTATCCTCTAAGAATCAGGATAGGCAACAGAGAATGTGTTTTATGCACTTATAATAGCACAACCTTGGCGTACTACAAATGTTTCCATGCAGTCCTTCCTGACAAATGTGAAAGTATTGTGGGATCTTCCATCGGTTCTTAACGTTGTGTCTGCTGGCTATGTCAGGCTTCCATTCCAAATGCCGCTACCGCCTTGTAAGCTTCTTTTGAAGCAATATATTGATTTTAAAATTGCTCTCTTGACTTCTTCATCATTGTCCATTTTTATTTAATTGATTTTCTTTCTACATAAGCTTCTTGAGGCTCTGTGAAATAAAAGGGGGGGGGGAAGGCAAGCAGCATTCAACAGCTGGTTTCTTACTTCTGGTTAAAGATCCCATGGCATTTCTCAAGGATGAGTTGATAGTGCTGATTTTCTAATAATGTGTTTGTCCTCTGTGTTTAAACTATTTCTAGATCTGTGTCTTCAGTACCCTCTTTTGCTGTGTCTTTATGGCTTACTGTATGCTGCTTCTGTATGTTGCTAAAACATTTTCTTATTGTCCTCTTAGGGATTGTTTATGCCAGGCAGAGTGGCTAACCTGCACATGTTTGTGTGTACAGCACCCACACACATTGTCACTCATACACAGTCAGCAGTCAGTAATAAAAGCACTTTGCTGCTAAATAAATTGAAAATAGTAGTAACGCAATAAATGTCGAAGCAGGATTGATTCTGTGTATTTTATAGCATCTGCTGTTGCTCTCCATTTTCAAGCTCCGAATATGTTCAAGCCTGCATAATATTGCTGCTTCCAGATGCAATACTGGGGTTTGTGAGAGTGCCAATATCAGCTTGTTTTATTTAGTATTAAGCTTAGCCAGGGATTAACCACTCCGTATGTGAATGACTTCTTGTAGTCTGTGCTTCTAATGCACATGTTCATTATTTGCAGTCACTTGTAAACGCCATATTAAAGATCAAATGTAGGCATTGGAAGGACAGCAATGACTTTAAAATTATGAAAAGCTATTAAACTAACTCTGTAGCAGGAGGAACACCTTCTTGTCCCCCTCTTTGATTCCTGTTACATTAGAGGAGCTAACGTGCCATTATTCTGTATTTACTCTTGCAGTGTAGTTCATTTACAAACATAAGGCATGAGAAAGCAGTGATTAGTGTCTGTAGGTACAGAAAGACATTTTACCAGTTAATGTAATGAAGCAGCATAATTCATTCTTTGCTGTCTACATTATGTAGAGGGAAGCAAATGTGCATTAATCATGCAGAAAGCAGGAAATTGAGATGTATGGAAGGGAAGAGTGATATGATACATGAACCCATCCCCCAGCCTCACAGAGCTGGCAACAGGTCCGTTTTTGAATAATGTATATTTTGACAGACATGTCATTTGACAGGCAGGACTGACCAGAAGAGATGTAAGGAAGCAGCTACTTATTAGCAAGAAAAAGGAGGGAACAAAACATTATTGCATCTAATACAAACTAATACTAACCCAGTGAACATCCCCTGATGTGGAGGTGCTGGATAACTGGCAGGTTTCAGAGAACAGCCACCCATGTGGAGTTGTCACTGAACACCAACATTTCTGGTCAGTGATACAGCTTTGGGTTGCTACCAAGGCTAATACTGCTCAACATAGTTCAGTCCAAGCTTCCAAGCAGCCCTGCTTCCTGCACAGACAGGGGCAGGGTGGGTGGGACTTGCACCTTGAGAAAAGTGTGAGTCCCAGGTTTGTAGCCTGCTTGTTGTCTCAGGAGAAGCTGTCTGAAGTTCGTCTGGAGGCAGAAACAAACTCAGCCTTCAAGGTGCTACCTGTGCAAAGAGCAAGCGTGTGGGATCAACAGCCTGCTGGAGCAAGGACAGCCAAGGGCCAGCACTCATGCTGAGAGTAGAGAAGGACAGAAAGCTTCCATCTCCTCCAAGCATTATGCATGATTCTGTAGAAAGCTTCCATCTCCTCCAAGCATTATGCATGATTCTATAGAAAGCTTCCATCTCCTCCAAGCATTATGCATGATTCTGTAGAAAGCTTCCATCTCCTCCAAGCATTATGCATGATTCTGTAGAAAGCTTCCATCTCCTCCAAGCATTATGCATGATTCTGTAGAAAGCTTCCATCTCCTCCAAGCATTATGCATGATTCTGTAGAAAGCTTCCATCTCCTCCAAGCATTATGCATGATGTGTAGCCATACTGTGCGTGTCCACATGGCTCACAGAGGGAGATGAAATAATTCAAACTCCACTGCGTCAAGTGGAGCAGTACTTGTGCGCTTCTCCCTAAAACCAGCCTGGCTCCTGGGGTGCAGGGCCAGCTTGGCACTCACTGTGCCAAGGCGAGCAAGACAAAACCTTAGAGGCTGCTCAGCTGGTCTCTGTCAGAACTGTGTCTTGGCATCCTTCTTATGTGACCTTTTTCCCAAGACACAGCATCGTGGCAAGTCCATAGAGGCAGTGAGGCACCACTTCTCTTTGCACTACAGGCTTCTCCAAGAAGGGATGGCACCACCCCAGAGGGTATTAGTGAGGTCTTTTGCTGGGGTTCTGTCCCTTCACCACACACTGCTTTGTACAGGGTAAACAAGAGCCAAGCGAGAGCTTGTTCTCACCCTGGTATAGCTTCATTTTATCCTCTCTTCAGTAGCCAGTTATGCAGGTTGGTGGAGGTATGGCATGGGAGTGAAAATTGTGACCTTTGCAATCACAGCACTGATTCACGGGGTCTGTTATTCTGCGCTGACCAAGGCAGATGTTGCTGAAGGGCACTACCATACACTTGTTTCATTACATTTCAGTTCACCAAATGCCATATATAACATTTATATATACATTTATATACTTACATACATTTATACTTACTTTGAGCTGAATAAGGTCATAAAAATGATGAAGATTAAACATAAAAGGAAAATCATGGAAAAAGCAACTCCAGTTGATGTTCACCAGCCTAGCATGCTTAGTGCTACCTTTTTTTAGCTGCTTCCTATTTTTCCACTAGTTGTCACTTAAGGAAAGTTAAAATAATTTTTCTTTATTATGAGCCTCATAAAAAATGATCACTGTTTATTTCATTGCTGTTTTATTTCCTTTTCTCCTCTCAGCTCTGATTTTTATACCTGTCTTGATTTTAGATTTAGTTCATGGAAATTTATTTCACTTTTCTATTTCCCCAAATTCCAAAGTGCTTTATACTTAAAAGAAATCCTTCCAAGGTAAAAGATATTTATCTTGCCTAGATAGTCTCATACTCAGGCAAATAACATGTAAGAAAAATTATGCTTATGAAATCCCAGGCATAAGCACTGGGTAACTCTAAACACTTGTGCTGGTTCTAAGTAACATTTACTTTGTCATTAATTATTTGGGAGCTGTTAACTTAGAACTGTGGTTCTACTTAATGACACAGAGAACTGGGTCTTGTTACTTTCCTTGATTTTGACCATTCTGCTCTTCTTCCTGTTTTCCCATTCTCCCCATAGTTCCCCTCACACTAGGACAAAACCTGCATGTCTGTACTGTTTTGCTATGAAAAAAAATCTTTTTCAAGAGCCCCTGGATGATCTTTCCAATCACTTCTTTGCCACATCATTTTGTCTCCAGCTGCCAAAAGAAATTTGAAATGCATCACAGTCACCATTCAAACTGATAACATATGAGAGGTCCAGAAGAAATTGTTTATAAAATTTCTGACACAGTATGTCTTGTAGTGCTGCTCTGTGTCATGTTCCATAGTTTTATGTCCTAATCTGGCATTATGAGATTACATAATGCGTTCGATCTTTAAACAAGTATTCCTTTGAAATGTTTGACAGAGTTATGGCACTTCAGGTATTATTTCTTATTATGGGCAGATAGGTCAAATCTGCAAACAATTTAATGGCCATACATCGCTACCCTTGTCAAGTCAATCCTCTTAGTAAATGTGCTATCAGCAATAGGAGCATTTGGAAGCCTGATCCTTCAAGGTGCTAAACAAACCAGTCCTCTTAACTCCAAGTGGAGCTGAAGGCTCTCAGCACCTTGCCGGAGAAAGGCTCCAATTAGCCTACTTTTAATAGTAATCCTGAATGCATAGACTTCCTGCTCATATATTAGGATTCAGACTGCCCTTTAGATTTACTTCATTGAAATCTGAGAAGAAGCTATGCAACTGTGGACTAAAGTGGCTCCATATGCTTTTTGGCTCCACTATGTGCTAAGGATTTGTGTTCTTTCAGCTGAGAACGTTGCTTTCAGTTCTGCTGAACTTCAGAGAAATGCAGTATTCTCATTAGCACTTTAACCCTGATCCCAAATAAATTGCCTCATGCCACCATTTAACTTAGAAGCAGCAGGCAAATTGAAAGGATTTGAGGTGTCAAAAGGGGACCAAACTTGACCTCTGAATCCTAGGAAAGAAGTGTTTCCATCTTTAAAGAGTTGGAGAAGGGAACAGTGCCTGAACTGCACACAATCTCATGGGGCAAACATGATATGATTAATCCTCAAACAGATTGTTGAAAGAAGGCTTGACAGACTGCCTGGTTTCCTTTGTTAGACCACTGACCTCGTGTGTGTGTACATGAGCTGAAGTGCTATCTGTACTGGGACACCATCAATCTCTCATTTTACCTGGCTTGCTGTATAGCTCAGGGGGACTTCCTCTCTGACTCATCCAAACAGACAAAAGTCCTAATGAGGGAAAGAAAGACTACACTAAGAGCCAGATGATAAACCTGTGAGATTTCCACACTATTTCTGCATTTTATGAAGGTATCATGCAAAGAGCAACTTTCATTTCAGGGAACCACAGCAACTACCATATTCCTTCTTCTCCCCAGTGCTGCCACTTTCATACATCCTCCCTGACAATGCATCACAGTATCTATCTTATGATATGCTGTGAAAGCCCCATCTCTGCATAGTGCCCAAGCCAGGAAAGTACACCAGGGAAACAGCCCATACAAATGGCAGCAGATTTTGCTAGACCCAGCAGACATCCTGTCCTCATGTCCCTGCTGCATAACCAGCACCCATTAGCCATGTCTCTCTGTGAAATACTTCAGCTATGCAATAGAGGGCTAAGGGAGAAGGAGGCAGGGTCATGACCAAGGAGTCTGAAAGGGAATGCCTGCGCCTGGGAGGCAAAGGGTGAAGCAGTATGTTCCCTCAAGCCTCATGCAGGTGCACTGAATAAATCAGCCCCAGATTACTTTAAAGTATGCACGATTTTTTTTGTAGCCTGGGAAGCATGTAGGAAGAGTGTCTGGGAATGAGAGGAGGGTCAGCACCAGCTCTACATCACTACGAAAATTAACAGGTTAAATCAGGGAGTATGTAGTCATTGTAGGGAGTATCAGATGGTATTGGAACCCCAGCCGAAAGAGGAAAAATGCAGCTCTGAATTTGGACCTTATTCTTTGACCAGAATTAAGAGGAATAAGACTTCTGAATATTCTCACTGCAAATGATGACTTGTTTCTGACTCTACAGACCCCCACTGTGAAGAGCCCTGGAGCCATGACATATTAAAAAATCTAAAAAAGACTTTTAAATTGGCATAGAGAAAATTAATTCCATGTCCTAATGCTGACAGTTTAAATATGCAATTTTTTTTCCCCCAGAAGCTGCTAAAATAAATAATGTAAATATTTCTTCACTGTAGCATGGTGTTCCTGCTTGCTAGAAAGGCATTTGTGTTCATGGCAGAGCCAATTCAATACACATTTATTGCAGTATAAAAGTTAATTTTATAATAACACATTATTGGTGAAGTAGCATTTAGCTGTCATACCATACTGGTGTTGAGTAGTGATGTCAAAGCTGATTTTACTATTTAATAAGTCAGCATTAAGTGAATAGTGGGAAAATATCTTTTGTAACACATTAAACTTATGTAATTCCTCCCTATTTACCTCTTTCTTCTGAAGTACTGTTCATTGTGGTTTCTTCTTGCTGTTCCAGTTTATTACAGCAGGATGAACTTCTCGTGTATTGACTGTGCACAAACATGCATGTACACACATACTCTTAAGCTAGTTTGAATAGCTGTGGCTCACAAATGTGTCTCGGGAGTACTCCTTAAGTCTCTGCTATAAAACCAGAGGAATTGTCTTACTAAATAATCATAATATGTTAACTAGTACTTTCTTGGGAAGTTTGTAACAAGGGACATTGCAGAAAGGAGTGCAGTGAAATGAAAGAGGGAATATTGTGTGGAGAATGTGCTGTTTAATTTGGACATGGCAGTAACTGGAAACCAGTGACATTATGAAAAGTCCTCTCAAACTGTTAGCATCAAGAGGTCATTTACAGCAAATTGATTTGCCTTGTGCCAGTCTTTATAGAGTGAAATCTTTATCAAATATTTCCTTTTTTTAACCCAAAGATCCCTTTTGATCACATTGATCCCTATTGATCACAGCAGCCTACAGGCTAGGGGAGGAGTGGCTGGGGAGCTGCCTTGTGGAGGGGGACCTGGGAGTGTTGGTGGACAGCCGGCTGAACATGAGCCAGCAGGGTGCTGAGGGATTTGGTTTAGTCAGACTCTTGTCAGTGTGAAACTAAGGATTGGACTTGATGATCTTGGAGGTCTTTTCCAATCTGAGAAATTCAGTAATTCTGTAATTCTGATACTGTTCCTAATACACAGAAAGTCATATCAACTTCTTTCTTCTCATGTAGGAGTTGGCATGGTTAAAATCACCTTGCATTTATAATTATAAGGCTGCAGTTTGGATTCTTTAAAATATCAATCAGAAAAACTGACATTTGCTGTGGCTCAAAATCATTTTCTTCATCAAATAAAAATGATTAACCATTTCTGATAACAAGTAGAGTGAAAAATAGGTCGGTTGTTTCTGTCTAAAGGAAAAAAAAATTAAACAGATGTTGAAGAACTTTTCCATTAATTGTCACAGGGAAGTTGTCAGGATACTGCTATTTTGCTGCTCTGCCTGTTTCCATTCATGTGAAAAAAGTCTACCACACCCAGAAAAGCCTTTAACCAAAGCAGGGTGGGGGGGGGGGGAACCTCAGCAGTAAATGAGTATAGAAGCTCAGTTTGTATGAGCTTAGAGATTCAACTGTATTTAATAATGCAATCTCTGCAGGTGCCACTCCACTAGTCAGTCACAGTGAGTTGTGCCAAAACCATCATCTCCAGGACACAAGCAAACATCTCCTGCACTGAGGACGTGGGACTCCAAAACTTGTGGTACAGTTGCATTTTGTACAAGATATAAATTATTTAGAAAAGTATATATTTTATTACATAAATTTATTTGTTGCACTTACCTTTCTGTTCTCAAAACCAAGGAACATGATCTCATGCTGTTTATGGTTTAGCCTGGAGAAGAGGAGGCTCAGGGATGACCTCATTGCTATCGACAACTACCTGAAGGGAGGCAGTAGCCAGATGGGGGGCAGTCTCTTCTCCCAGGCAACCAGCGACAGAACAAGGGGACACAGCTTCAAGTTGTGCCAGGGGAGGTCTAGGCTGGATGTTAGGAGGAAGTTCTTCCCAGAGAGAGTGATTGGCATTGGAATGGGCTGCCCAGGGAGGTGGTGGAGTTGCCATCCCTGGAGGTGTTCAAGAAAAGCCTGGCTGAGGCACTTAGTGCCACGGTCTAGTTGATTGGATAGAGCTGGGTGCTAGGTTGGACTGCATGATCTTAGAAGTCTCTTCCAACCTGGTTTATTCTATGATTCTATGAAATAGTAGCCAAAATTGTGTATCATCATCAATGAGACAAGCACTATAATGTGTGCTTAATTTTAAGTGTGTAACTCCCATAGAAATTAAAGGAGATTTTGAAAAGTGTACCTTCAGTGTTCTGACAAATATGAATACATATCCAGGCAGTAGCTCAGTCAAGTTTACTTGCCTTAAATATCATAAATTACTTTAGAGTTGCATACACAGGTACTGGTTTTGCAATTGCAGTGGCATGTAACAGCAATGTCTGTCCCATGGGCCTGGGAAAACACTTGGCAGTTCTCTGTGTGCTCTGTGGTCAGACAGATTATCTAGCATTTTGGGGGCAGATCACTGAGTCCTAAGCCTACAGTGACTCTAAGTGAAAAAATACACAGTATGCTTTTCCACTCACAAATAACCAGAAATACCACTTCACAGATAGACTCTGTAGAACTGAGCCACGTGGTTAAAAGTTATCTTTCTTTTTTATTTGTATGATCTACTGGTATAAATATTTAAATGGCTGTTAACAGTTTAATATAGGTTATCTTGATCACACAGAAATATGATATGATTAAGTTCCTCAGTGTACTTGTCTATCTCAACTTTCACATACCCACTTACAAAGGCTATTGTCTGAATTCCTGAAAACAAGATAACAGTGCTGATTCAGTAGCAGTGTTTCTTCCTGGGGAAATGTAAATGTGCATGCATACCCTAGAGAGAATTCTTTTAAAGATGCATGGCCAAGAAGTTTACCTTCAACATTTCCAGATAGCTGATACAAAGAAGGACTAACAGAGTCACAGCCTCTATGCTGCTGGCAGGAGGTGACCACTGGGGTCTCTCGTCCATCCTTGCTCAGATCAAGTCTATTGCCATCTCCAGGTCAGGCCAGCCATGGCTTCATATAGTCAACTCTCAAGACCTCCTTTGGATGAACTGCTGCACCACCTCCAAGAGCAATATAGCAGTGCTGGTGATTCAGCAATGTGCTCAGCTAGAACCAGAGGCCCAAGAGGGTCACTGCTAAAGATTTGTAATCTCCTGGTATTCTGATTGTCTACTGGCCCTCAAAGTGAAGTGGCAAACCAGAAACCAGGACCAGGCTGGCTTGTCACTTCTGTTGCCTTAGTTGTGTCTTTTCTGAGACTTTGACTTAACAGCGTAGGTCTCCAAAAAGCAGAAAAGTTTGCCACAGAAGCAAATGTAGACACTGCTCTTGGAGTGGGGTGAGCACCTCCACTAGGAGGTCTCTCTGAAATGCCACTACAGCTTGATCTGTTAACACTGGGCAAGAGGTGATGTGAGCCACACAGCAGATTCTAGTCTGGAGTTAATTCCATTTAGCCAGAAGTGTGTCCCGATCCTGAAGAGCTTAGAAATGTAAGCATTACATTCAAATGTGAGTTGGAAGCAGGTTGTTGCTTGCAAGTTTTTGCCAGCCTGAAAGCCTGCTGCAGCTTGTGAATTTAATTGTAGCCCTGGAACTTGCTCCAGTTTTGTAAGGTTACTGAAATCCTGAGAGAAACCAGATTTCTACATGCACCAAGAACAGCATGACAGTGTTCACTTAACAATTAAGCCCACTTCAAAAAAGTGCCTCCCAATACTAAGGGCTTGAACCAGGCCTTTCCCACCTGTCAAACACATGCTGGACCATTGCTTTTCTATAGCAGTTGCTCCCCACCCTTTTCCTCCCAGCAGCTCCAGCTTAGCTACAAGGATTTCATTAGTGGGTTTTTCCCAGCCCCAGAAACCATGAGACACAAAGAAGACCAGGAGCCAAAGTTGCTTGGTGCTGTGGTTTATACTGTGCTGTGCTTTGCTTTGTCTCCACCACCCATACTGTCAATAAAACAACAACAGAAAAAAAGAGTTTTTAAAGTTAGAGAAGGATTGGTTTGACTAACAGCCTGCTCCCTGCAAAGTGTTTGTATTTGAGCTTATTGAATGTTCATTATGTAGCACTCAGCCTTGTAAAATTGATCCAGGAAAAGCTCAGCCACCATCGGCTGGGCTCCGGCCTTGCTGGTTGTGTTGAGAAGTGCATTGCTTTTGCTTCCACACACAACAGCACAGCAAAGGCTCTCTGAAGCAGCCTACCAGCGAGGGCACAATAACAGCTCTTTTCCTGACCATTAATTCAGACATCATGCAATCAGTCAAATGAATCTGTCCTCCTTTGCAGCTCTCGTGGAGATTGCTGTCCTCACAGTTCCAGTGAAAGGGACCTGACTCGGTAGCCTGTGTCTTCCTTTAATTAGAGCCAGCGATAACCCACAGATGGGCTCATTTTGCCAAGAGCCATATATCACACAGCCAACGCTGCCTGGCACCAACAGATTGCTGTCTATATTCAGAGTACCTCTGATAGGAAGACAGCGAGCATGGGAACACCCCATGAGACCACAAATACAGTTCTTGTAACCCACCTCTCTGAGGCTGTCCCACTCAGCGTGGCTGGGTCTTCATGTGATTCCCTGGCTTTAATTTGATCCCATGTCAGCCTTGAAAGAGCCCTTTGAAAATGCCTGCGTAAGCAGTCCCAGCTCAGCACCAAGCTTAACTGCTCCAGAGCAATGTGCATTTTAAGGAGAAACAGCTTTTGCAGTCCATCAACTTTCCTCTTTTTGTTGCTGCTGCATATTTTATGTCACCACCATATTACAAAATGAACACTGGAAATATTTCCTCTGCGTTCTGTGGACTTTATTCGTGCTTTGCTTTCGCACAATTGTCTTCCTTTCATCTCTAAAGAATTAATAGTATTATTATTGAGGGAAAACAAGTCTGGAATTAATCTGATTTAATGTTTAATTATCAATTATGATGTTTTTTAGATTACATACCAACACTGCAGAATGCCTTTTTACAGGCTAGAACAGAGATGTGCAATAAGCTGGGACATGGGGGCACTAAGACCTCATCAGTGAGGTTTTTCAGCAGTAGCATCAGCCATTGTGTGTTGTGAGGTTTAGTTTAAATTACTATTGCTGTAATCAAGAGAGCAGGCACAACACTTGGACAGGAAGCTGAAAAAATAATAAAACCTTTAAAGCTGAGCTGAGAGCACCCACCTGGATAATTTAGTCCTGAGCACAGCTCAGGCCCCCCCCCCAGCCGCCTTCTTTGTCAGCAGCTGTTGTCTGGAAGGTTATAGAGAGTGCCATGAAAAGGAATAAAAAAGGAGCTGACAGAAGATTGCTGCACATGTGTTTAGTATCATCTCTGTAAAGGCAATGGAGTATTTCTGTGGCTTCTTTTCAAAGCTAATAAGGTTGAGCATACCTGGCTGCCTTGCCTGCAGAAAGCCTTAATAATACAGATAAAATTTTGGCGCCTCTGACGTTCACAGATAAACTGCAATTGGCATCAGTGAGAGGGAGGGGTGAGACTCTGATTTTCTCCAAGTCTTTGCTCCAGAAGCAAAGGCATGGATCTGGCTATGTCAAAAATCCCTTTTCAGGAGACATCTGCATAAGCTGGGCAGCTGGGCTGCCAACTGCCTTGCTCTGAATTCAGGATGAGCTCAGAAGCACTGTGTCAATCAGACCAGTGTGGCACATGGCACTGCTGAGGTCTACTTTGAGCACTGAGCATGATCCATAGATACTCAGCACAGGCCTGTGAACAAGCCCTTCCTAGGAGGATGGTGGTACACGTGAAACACATGAAACAGATCTGTCCTCATGGTGTAGGGCTCTGCAGTAGGGCAGGGGACACACAATAAGCTTTTGAGATTATTTCCAGGCTTCTTAATTTGTGTATGCAGTAGAACTCTGATGCTCAGCACTGTGAAGGCATCAAAATGAAGTATATAGTGCTACCCTCAGCAGAGTTTTCTGCATTATTCCAGAGTAGGGAGAGATCTGGAGCTGTATCCTTAGGTTTAGCAGGATTGGAAATACTCAATTTCTACTCTCTTTACTCAGGAGGAAAAAAAAAAACTATTTCTCTTTTTTTTTCTTTAAAGTTGAAGAGTAGTGGTAGTGGTGGAGCTAGAAGATGACTAAACATTAAATGCAAATTGTTTCATTTAAAATAGGACTTATATTCTCCTAGCAACTCTCAGGCAAATTGTTCCTAAAAAACTTCTTATCAAACATTGCTTTGAATGTTATCCATATTTGAAATTTAGCTTACATCAAGATTTAGGGGTAGTGCTAAATAATTGCATAGCAGCATAATCTCTTCTTCTTATATATATATGAGTTAGAATCATTTGAAAAATCTCTCCATGGAGTAGTTCAGGAACAGTTATTCTTCAGGAGCTATTCTGGATCAACTCAATGCGTAGTCTATTAGAGGTATTACTTTTGCTGCAGAGTAATGAATCATATTTGCAGTCATGAAGTCACTTGTGTAATTGTCGCTAAATATAACGAATACAGGACTATTTAAAGGCTTTGGGGGTTGTCTGATGTTCTGGAAGAAGCTGTTCCACCATGAGAGGAAAGGTAGAAGCCCTTTATCCCAGCTGCTACCAGTGGTTTAGTACAGAAGAAAGGGAGCTACCAGGATGTGTGCAACAGGATATTGTGACGCTTTTGCCATTCCTCTAGAAAACTAAAGGGGGGCTTCTTAATTTGGAAATTTGACTTGTAAGACAGGTATAAAAGTATAGCAGAATTCCTCCTCCTATTAAAGCCTAACTTACCAGCTGGAAAATCTTTCCCTTTGGTTATTTCATCCAAGTCCTGTGTTAACACAGGGCTAAAGCCTGTATTGCAAATCACAGCAGAGACTCTGAAAATACTCTGATTGTTGCAGACTAATTCCCTGGTGCTTCATTTGACAAAAAGATGGATTAGGACAAACTCTGGAGTGTTATTATTACCACCTACATGAAAGATTGTTTCTTTTATTTGTATTAATTACTGATTAGTGATTTCTGTATCTTCAGCTCTTTCAGATGTTTTGAATGAGATGTATTGCTTTCTACATTTTCTTATCTAAAAGGAACCCTGACAGAATACTGGTATCTCAGCCACCATGCAGAAGGAAGTCATTGATGTGCTCAGACTCCGTACTTCAGGGAAAACCCTGGATGAGATTCTTAGTGAGGTAAAAAGAAGTTCTCAGATAATCCTGCAGACAGGTAATTTTCCACCCAGCAATAATGTTATGAGTAAATATACTAAATTATTTTAAATTGGGGTGCAGAAGGAAAAAGCAGCTGAGTGTGTGAGCTCCTTGTATGTGTGGTGGTTGAGGAGCAGGCCAGCGATTGCAGCACTTCCAGATGTGAGAGGAGGGGAAGGCAGCTCCTTGTTGGCCAGCTGCCCAGCCCAGCAGGCTGCCCGAATGGCTCCCCCAAGCAAGCTGGCATTTTCTACCTGTGGTAATGCTTGGAAGCTTTCATTTATTTGGAAAGAAACTCAACAGAGTGGCTCCTTACACCTTCATGCTAACTAGAGCAGAGAGGCTGTGGGAGATGTCCTAGCCAAAGACTCATAGTGTGGTTTCTTACTGCCCAGTCAAACCTTACTGCTGAGACACCAACCTTTGGGCTTGCAGTTGCTAATATGGCTCAGTTGTTACAGCCTGCTCACAGCAATAATTGCATCTGGGAAGGCCTTCTCATACAAATCCTTGTGGTCTCACCATTAAGGCTGAGCAAAGGCCTTTTCTCTGCCTGGGAAAAGGCATTAAAAGAAGCAGGTACATAGGAAGGTGAAGCAGGTTGTGATGAAGAACATTAAAATGTTACTGAGCACTCATTTAGCTTGTAGAGGTTTCAAAATGGAAACATGTGAAGCAGATTGCCAAGAATTAGGACTGCACTTCAGCATTCTGCCTGAGAACAAACTTCTTCCTGATGTTCAGGGATACGGCTTTCATACCTTTCGTGCATAAGAATGAGCATAACATCTTGGATGTGAGGAAGTGAGGCAGTTATTTAAGGTATCAATTACCATGACACCAATATTTTTTCAGGTGACTGCATGAAATCCAGTAGTGAGTGTTACATGACCAGGGTTTTGTTAAAAAGGGCAGTTTTAAAACAGCCTGTTGTACACCACCAGCTGATCTGTCATCTTCCATAATTCATGAGCACTGGGGCAAGATCAGACAATAGAGTCTTGGGTAAGAATTCATTAATTTCCTCCATGTTTTTAGAAATGTCAGAGGTGTAAAGCTGACAATAATAAAAGTCTAACTCCTTAGATAGATCTACTGCTAAGAAGAATATTACTCTGAGCACCTCTGATAGTATACAGTGTCTTAGTGTGCATGTGTCTTTAATTGGTATGCAAGAAGTTTATCTGCTTTACTGCCTGCACTTATCAGAAAAGATATAAAATGGGATGGTGATAATGGCTGCCTTCAAAGAAGAAGATATGTTCTTTCAAGGGTGTAAGTGCAATAAATCTTTCTCGTTTAAGGGCTCACTGGAAGCAAAGAGATTCTGTTCTGCTGACAACTGAATGTGGGGAACTCGCCCAGGGGAAAACAAATCATGTTTCTCTATTCAAAATACAGTAAAAAGTCATAGAAATGTGATATTCCAGAATGTATCTTACAGCATCTCCTATGGAATCCTTCACCAATTAAGACAAGCTTACATGCTAATACATTTCTCAGATGGTTAATATAAGGTATCTGGCACTGAATACACTTGGGAGTATGCTTCAAACTTAAAAAAGAAAAAAAAAAAACACTATACCACAGGAATTAGTTTGCCTGGAATAAAAGAAACAGTGTTGAGTTCATCACTATTCCAGAACCATTCCATGTGTCTAGGGAAAGCAGAGTTGGTAGTACAGGCACCTACCAGGTCTGGAAGGGATCTTTTGTGAGTTGAAAAGAAATCAGTACATTTACTTTAGAAAAACCCACGTTATTCATAAGAATCAAATGTTGTACCTGACATCTGAAACAAAACAGACAAGGATGTTTTAAATTGATCTGTCAATATGGTGCTTTCCAGTGCTCACTTTGTTCACGCAGCCAGCAACTGATGTTAGCATGAATTTAAATAATTCCTCTTGCTTTGAATAATGACCATGAAAGTTGAGTAATGGTATCTAGGAAATATCCTAACTTTTGTGGAGCTGCCTCTTATCTAGGACTGTTTGTTCCTCACCCTCCCCCCCCGTCACCCCTAATTGCAGGGAAGTGCTCCACACAGCATATGACTAAACATAATACAATTTGATTTGTGTTGCGGTGTTCTGCAAAGAACAAATCTGTAAAATTACAACATGTGAAGGCTTAACACAATGATATAAAATGGCAGTGGCACGGTTCATATCTTAAACTGACAGACTGATGGTGATTATTGCAAGGACAATGCCCTGCATATGTCAAACGATTTGCAAATAAATTATGTCACCTTATCCTCCATTATTGTTTTTGCAGAGGACATAAACCGTGTCACTAATATTAAACTGTCGGCTAAAAAGCCTACCTCAGCTTTTTCCTAGCTGAAAATGCAAAGACATCTGCACAGAGACAAACATGCATATGGCCATCATTTGTCCAACATCTTACACATTGTGAAGGTTTTTTACTTGAAATGCCAACCTATGTGGCAGATGATGTATGTGTTTCTTCAGTCCTGTGATTACCAGCACAGAGCTGCTCTGCAGTGCTCTTCACCTCATCAGTTCCACAAGCTGCACTCCAAGGTGTGTGAAACATTTGCAGGAAGATGGCATCTGACATGCAGCAAGGCAAAAGCATTCTGGTGTGAATATTTTACTCCAGATTTTTGTTCAAATCACGGTCAGATTCTGACCTGGAGAAATTAGCGTGGGGAGAGATTTAGCACTACAAAATAGCAATTTGAAAACTGGAATGAATGAATGTGTTTTAAAGATGGGGAAGCAGAGGAAAGTGGTGCTGTCTCCTGGGTGACTCCCAAGGGGCTGTAAAGGAGAGGGGAAAGGGGGAAGGCTTTATAAATGACCTGGGCTTTATTCTTTTGGAAATAAGCAGAGGACAAGGCAATCTTCATCATTTCTATTTGTTAAGTTGCATCATCTCAGCTGCTGGGTTCCTTCTTTGGGTTTTGATGGTTCATTTATTACTACCAAGAAATGCCTTTGAAGGGTGATTTTCAGAGGCTGTTGTGTTTAAAAAAGCAGCAAAGTATGCAGTGTGGTGGTTGGAGCATGGTGCTGGGAAATCAGCCTCCTGCTCTAGATTTTGCCTTGCTCACATTTGGGATAGATTACTTGCAACTGCTGTTGATTGACTTAGTCTTCTTTCAGGCAGGTTTTTCTGTCTGACTCATCCACTGGGCTGAGTTTGCCAAGTATTTCATAATCTTTGGCTAGAAATCACTCGTTCGATTGCAGATCAGTGGTGCTTCAAGCGAGATGCATCAAACAACTTCTTTTGGCTTCAGTGCAAGAGATGGCTCCAATTTGCTGTGTAGAGGAGGACAATATACTTGCAAACTCACTAAGCTGCTTTAAGGATTGAAAGGTAACTCTTTCTCTTATTGCCATCAGTTGTTCTTCTTTTGGAAGCCTCATTTAAGTGTTTTACACTTCCAGCACCTTCAGGAGTAAGGAATATGCTTCTTGCCCTTTCAAGCTTTTCTCATCCTGCTTCTCAGTAAATCAGGTTATGATTAAATGATAATTTGTTAGCACTATAACACAAAAATGCCAACAAAGTTTGAGAGTAGTGCCTTATCCAAATGAGTTTTAATCTTAACTTTCCTTTTTTCCAATGTTGAATTTTGTAAAACTTAAAAAAAAACCAATAATTACCTTATTATTAGAAATGTTTGTGGGTAGTGAGTTAGAAAAGCAGATTTTAGGCACCACAGTTTATGGAAATATAATGTGTTTCCTGTGGCAGTAGCATTTGGACTCATTATAGCTATGCAGAGCAGGAGGTGGTCGGCTTGGAGGACGCTCCTCTCTGTCTAAACCCCAGAAAGCATGCTGGGTTCTCTGTCTGTACTAAAGTGTTTTTACTGGCACATGGAATCTCTTTCAAAGTTGAGGGAGGAATTCGGTCCACAGGCATTAAAACCTTTCGTAAGGGTGAGCTCCTTCCTTTTCCAGTGCAGGAAGACCCTGGAGCAGCAGCAAAGACAGGGATTATGAAAGGATGTCAGAGAGAACAGGCAGCAGGACAGGCCCCAGGAAGATGCACTGAACCAAATGCAAGTGCCTCCACAGAAACAAGTCTGCAGGAGCTGTCATCTGTGTGTCAAAAGCATTTCCATCAGATGACAGGCAGCACTTTCCACAGCAGTGTTTTCAGGCTGTGCTACAAGTGTGCTTTGGCATAACAGCAAGACCTTTCCCCTCACGCTTACATGTAACACACAAGTCATAGTCAGTCTCTGGTCTTTACACACACAGAGAAACTGACCATCCATTTTCAAAATGTGCTAACCTACAGCAAAATAAGCTGGAGAGAGGTTTATTTAAGTAGATAGCAATGTGTGCCTCCCATAATGCCCCCAAACCACTGATCTTCAACTGGTTCCTGAAACATGCCACAACACAGACTAAAAGCTGCAAATGAAAGAGATCAAGGAGATAGTCAGTAATCTCAGCTACATACGTCTTAGCTAGGAGGCATCGTAGATCAAGATGCCATGCACTTCTGAGGGAAGGAGCTGACAAAAACTGCAAAGGAATTCTAGAGAGGAACTTAGAGGAATCAAGCTTGAAACAGCAGTAGGCTTACAGGGAAGTTTTTACTGCCTTGACAAGAAAGTGGACAGCTCTTAATCTAAGCAGTCCAAATGATAACATCTGGGAGATGAAGGATATTTTTTACAAGATAATCTCTGGCATAGCCATATGCACAAGTGACAAAAATGTTATCTCAGCAGTGAGAGAATAGTGTGACCAGCAACAAATAGCTTCAAAGTCAAGAAAAGCTGGCCAAAAATTGTACTCCATAGCTCAAAGTAGAGAGAGAAAAATTGCTACCAGCCATGAGATGATGACAGAGACAACCTAAGATGTATGACTAAGGAGGCAGACTTGTTGCTGACAAATCTTTGATAGGAAGAAGTGGTAGAAAGTGTAAATTCATGCTAAGAGAAGACAAACTTGGAAGAGGAAGATGCTTTGGGAACTGGGTCATGTCATAATTTGACCAGACCAGCTGGGTGATGACAGGCCTTCATTCCAGCTCTGTGGTATTTATCATGGCCAAGGTGCATTGGTTCATCCCCACAGCACCTGCAGCAAGGTTCATTCAGATACCTGCTGCCTGCTTAGGTTAGGCAAATGGTCTGTTTGCAACAAGGCCTCTGCAGCTGCTTTTGTGTTCTATGAATGATCATCCTTTTCATTCTTGGTTGAAATGATTGTCACTGAACAGAGGTCACAAACCCTGAAAGATGAATGATTTCAGCAGTGCTTGTAAGGAAGATGATATCTTGCCCTGCACCCTCAAGATCTCTAATTTTCTTATTAAATGCAGAATAAACTTTTAGGGGGGGAAATCTTCTAAGTGAGAGCATTTATCTGACTTAAACCTTGCTCACAAAAGGTTCTTTATTGACAAACTGGGTTAATGTCAAGATTAGGCCAAACAAGAGAGGCATGAGGTCACAATGACATCTCATGTCAGGTCACTATTTCACATCAGCACAGCTTAGTAGAGAGGAGTTAGTTCAGCTGCTGCAGATGTCAGCAGGGGCAGTCTGTATCAACAGTAGGAAGCTCTTCAACTAGTACCATACTTGAACTCTGCTGCAATATATTGGAATGGTTGATGCTCTATGGAAAAAGCCTTCTTTTCCACAAATTAATTAGTTGGAGCCAAGAAACGTCTCTACTTTTTTTTCTTTCTTTCTTGTAAGTCTCAACAACCAAAATTGGACCCAAGATTTCTGTGTGCTTTCAGTGATGACATGTCTCTCTCAGCCTGAGTTCTTCAACCGTATTCACAGCTAACAGTAAGTCATATCTCATTTATGAACCCAGAATCTCCATTTCTGTGGGCATAGCTACACAGTCAGCTCCTCAGCTCCCCACAGTGGTGTTGCAAGAAGAGGATGTGATATGTCACAGTGACTTGATGGCTCAGGGTTGGAGCAGCACACAGACTTAATTTAAGCATAACCACTTCTGTGTAGGCCAAGCTTTTTTGTACTTACATGTGAAATGCTTCTGATCAGGTGGCTGAGATTCATAGGCTCTTTTAATGTCCCAGGTGACTAATGGCCCCAGTATGGATAGAGTTATCTGGGTGCAAACTTAAATTTATTGATGTAGCTGATTTTGTTTCCTGCACCCCTATTATTGCTTTCACACAACAGTGTCTTGCCAGGCTGGCAACTGTTCCTATAGCAAAACCTTCTAGCCCAGACAAGCCCTAGAAGGTTAAAGTCATTTCAGTGTTTCTTTCGAGGTGAATCAACAATGGACCTTGAGCTCCCAGCCAAGTGTTACTTTTTTACAAAGCTGGAATTGAGACTGCCAGCCAAGTATTGCAAACCTCTGACACAGGTGAGTGCACGTTAGCAGCGAGTGAATGACAAGAGCAATCAAGCAAGTTTCAAACTACATCTGTGTATAGCCTGACTTTGTTAATGTTTTCTACTTCCAACTCCTACTTTTATCCTAAGATCAGATAACGAGTAGCACTTTCTCTTTGTAACAATTCATTAATCAGAGAAATGATCCTTGCTAGTGTTTAGATGTTTTACTTAATTTGGTACTTCTGGCCTGCTGCCCCAGTAGTGCCAAAATTATTATTTCTCACCCAGCAGGTGATAAATAACAACTTCAGTCATGATTAATACCATGAATTTCTCAACCTGACTAATGCAAAAAACTTCAAACCTGCAGAACAAGTGGGTGCTAATTGTTCTGAGAGCCATCGGAGCTGCACTCTGCTTGTGGAGAAAGAAAGCCACAGGAAATGAAGCATTTTCTAGCAGCACAGATGATCCTAAGAGGCATCATTAAGTGCAGCTCAGCAGCATTCTCCATGTGCAGGTCTGTGCTAAGCCTTTTCCCACAACACTGAGCTTTAAGTACGTTTGAGAAGCAGAGGAATGCAAGGTTATTTTTCTTTCCTCAGGGAGGAGGGGGAATAAAAAGCAGACAAAATAGTAGATTAACACCACTCCTTAACACCACTCTAACATTATCATTTTTACTACCTGATATGTGAAGGCTGATACTGGGAAAAGCTGCTCCTTTGCGTAACATCTATCTTAAAATTTCATCACATCATCATAAAATGTAGCATCACTGTCTCCCCAGTCAAGGAGGGCTTTCTTCAGAGAGGGCCACAAAAAACAGGGGCTCAGGAGGGCTGGAAACAATACTGTAAAGTAACCACGGCTGCCATCCTGGCCACCTTCAAATGTCAAGCTGTTTTGCTGCACTCCATGGTGGAGCAGGATGATTGCTCCATTTTCCATGCTGTACAGGCAATGACAAAGGGTATGTGAGATCCACAGCTTAGCTATTGCTTACAGTGCTGTGCTGGTCAGGCAAACTAGACCTCCACAGCATCTGGAAGGGGTAGCTCCACATGTTTCTGATAGGAGCAGACACCAAAATTCATCAAAGGCACAACCAGATGCCTGTGCTGAGTGGGGCCTAAGCAAGATTAGTCCCTTCCACAATGCCGACAGAAGCATCTTGGGAATAGAGGAGAAGACATGTTTTCACCAGGATTTTTCCAGTTGTTTTAGTTCTACCATGCAAGGAATGCATCTGCTACTTTCCAGCTAGCAATTAAGTCAACCTGAGCATCTGCACATGAAACTATTAATTTGTGGAACACAACAACTGCAAGCAAACCACCATGGGCAAGTACATTGTTCAGACTCGCTGTCTATTCACTTGTAGTTTCAAGTGCTTTTATGACTTCGTAAACAGTTTGGGTTGAGTGACTCCTGCAGTTCCTGGTGGGACATACTCAAAGGACATATCTTCAGCAATGGTGCAACTGCTCCTGACACTCTTTCTGATAGAAACCTAATTTTTGTCTTAATTTCAAGAAACTCCAGAAGTTCCAGTTCCACCCAAAATAACCACTGGGACCCCAGGATTTTTGAGCTTCAAAGCTAGGAAAAAAGTCATCATCCACACTGTTCTGTTACACAAAACACAGGCCTTCCTGGCCCGATTCCTGTCTCTAGTGCAGCAGTTGTGTTTCACTTATGGCGCATCTAGAAAAGAAAATATGTCAGGAGTAAAATTCTCAGACTGTACTTGCACAGCCTTGTCTACTAGAGGGTCACTCAGACCAATAGGAAGTCCCTTTACTTGGCCTTGAGCAAGGCACACCAGTTGATGTGCTCAGCTCTCTTGCTAGAAAGGTTATTAGGTTTAAGTTTGGTTTAGTTTTTTCCACCCTTGACTGGTTACATTTCAACTTTTTGTTTAGTTTTCTTGAACCATGCACAGCATTTCAGGAGCAATCAGAGTCCTTTAAGCGTCAATGTCCATTATAGGATTGTGGCTTCCCAGAGTTAAATCATGGCTTACAAGCTTTGGTCCTTGATGCTCAGCTCAGTCTGCTCTGCAGCACTGGCCACACTAGCACTGGCCTTTTGTAAAAACTAGAGGTTTGTGTGTGAAGTACAAAGGGTGTCCTTTGTCTAGAATTTTAATAGCTATTTTCAACACTGGCAGCAAAGCCAAGATTTCCCTTGTAGTTTTAAGTTTAGGTATCACCTAGAATAAGGTGGAGCCTGAACTACCAACCAGCCCTGTGGCAAACATGGTGTATGAAGCACAGTCTACAATCAAGCAAGGAATGCTTTTTCCACCTGAAATTTGGGGTTACTAATAAAGTATCTGAGTCATATACAAGGAACAAAATTAAGGAACAAGATACTAAAACTGTAGAGACTGTTAAAGAGCATTTTTCTTTCAAAGTAGTGTATATCATCATACTCTCTCCAAATTAAGAAAAAAACACAATTAATTCTTTTCCATTTTCTCCAGGAGTTGCATTAATGCAGGAAAGCAAGCTTGAAAGAAATACCTGGGTTCTCAGCTACCAACAACTTTGATAGAGGAAATTGTCACTACGTAGTCAAGAGCTGATAGGTTTTAGTTTGAGAAGGTATTCAACATACACAGGTGAAATTTTAAGACAGAAATGCAGGGCAAGAGTAATTTTCCTCTCCTGGCAAGAGTAGCTTGATAGAAGGCCAAGAGCAATGTGTAAGGGGATTTGACTCTGGTATGACTCTTGTACCAAAAAGCAAGCAGTAAGAATTGGGGTCAGTTTCCCAGCCAAGCTGACAACAGCAGTCCCCCACAGCAGGAATGAGTAAGCAATGGTAGTTCATGAGCCACATACCTGAGGAAGATTCAGCCAGTCCAAGGTACACAGCTGTTTTCTATTAAGAGAGAAGGGAATGGCAGCCAAAAATCTTAGGACCATAACCATTCCGAGCCATTAAGTATTTTGACACTGAGGAGAATAGTCAAAAGGATGTATTTCAGACTTAGAAAACACAATGGTTCTAACAAGCCAAGCAGCCTCAGCTGGTTCCCAGTTGTGTCCAGGACTTCCCAAGGGCACACAGACTGTTTGTGCCATGACCACATTCCTGGAGTGGTTGGTGCTTCTGGAAAAGAGCTAAGTACAAGTGATGAAGCAGAACAGAGTGATGGCATTTACTGTGCTTGAAGAAAGACCAGTTAGATCAAGTCCTTGCCTAAAGACCAGAACCCTCCCTTGAGAAGTTCCACAGTGTCAGGGTTGTGGAGCACAACAATGGTATTTCTCCATTTACTGTGCCTGAATTAATTTTGGCCTAGGCAGGAAAATTTAAGATCTCTAATGAGTCCTCTCATTCCCAGCTTAATAATTCTAACAGTTTACCATGCAACTGTCTTCCAGGTGTCCTGCCAACAAGATCCTACTCATTAACTACATAAACATTAATTAGCTAAACATGAAACTTAGTAAGAAAGGCATTTAGAATGATAGAATTGTTTGAGTTGGAAAGGACCTTTACGATCATGAAGTCCAACCACTATTTAACTCTACCAAGTCTAGTACTAAACCATGTCCCTTAGCACCACATCTGTGTGTCTTGTAAACACCTCCAGGGATGGTGATTCAACCACCTCCCTGGGGAGCCTATTCCCATGTTTGAAAATCCTTTCAGACCGCATTGCTCTCTACAACTGCCCGAAAGGAGGTTGCAGTGAGGTGGGTGTCGATCTCTTCTCCCTAGTAAGAAGTGACAGGACAAGAGGAAATGGCTTCAAATTGTACCAGGGAAGATTTATATTGATTTTTTGCCATAGATCCTTTACCAGCTTTATTCTCTTCTATGGACTCACTCCAGGACCTCAAAGTCTTTTGTGTAATGAAGGGCCCAAAACTTCACACAGTACTCAAGGTGTGTCCTCATCAGTGCTAAATACAGGGAGGGGCATGATCACTTACCTGCTCCTGCTGGCCACACTATTCCTCATGCAGGTCAGGATGCTGCTGGCCTTCTTGGCTACCTGGGCACACTTCCGGATCATGTTCAGGCAGCTGTCAAACAGCACTCCCTGGTCTTTCCCTACTGGGCATCTTTCCAGCCACTGTTCCTCGAACCTATAGCACTGCACAAGGTTGCTGTGACCCAAGGGTAACACCTGGCCTTGTTAAATCTCATAGAGCTGGCCTCAGCCCATCAATCCAGCCTGGCCAGGTCCCTCTACAGAGCCTTCCTACCCTCAAGCAGATCAACACCCTCTCCTCCCAACATAGAGTCATCTGCAAACTTATCAAGGGAGCACTCAACCCCCTCATTCAGATCATTGATAAACATATGAAAGAGAACTGGTCCCCAGTACTGAACCCTAGGGAACACCACTTGTGACTGGAAAGAGCAGAGAGAAACTTGTACGTTTGTGTTGGGGTTTTTTTAATACAGACACAGTATTTTTCCAAGGTCACTTTATAGTAAGCAGCATACAGGCTACTAAAGTGGAAGTGCCCATACAGTCATTTGAGGTTAAATGTGCACTCTATATTCTATAACATGAGAACTGCATTGAAGAGCTTTTTCTTGCTGAAAATGAGAACGATTTGGCAGCTTCAAAAAGCTAACACACATTTCAGTCCTCAAAATCAATTCACCATAACAACAAAATCCCAAACTGAAATGCAAGCCACACCAAATAGCAGGCTTATCTCAGTAAGGACCTCTTAGCAGATCGAGCCGCAACACTTGTTGAGCTCTCTTTATCATGCCCCTCAAAGTACTGCTGCTCTATTCGCCGACAAAAGGCTGTGAGATTACTGTAGTTTTTCACCTTCTCAGAGAGTTCATCAGTGATTAGCTGAGTAGTAAGGATTGTGAACAGATGTCCAAACACCAGAGCATCTAATTCAGTTGGTCTGTAAAAACAATAAAAAAAGAGCAGGTATTCTGAAAAGCAAGTCCTCACTAAGGAAAAAAAGCATCAAACATTTAGACAGGCAATCTAAGAACGGGGAAGAAATTGGGCAACACTGAATTTAGCACATGTATGAAAACTCTGTGTACAGTATGCAAGTATACTGCTGCTTCTCAGTATGGCATCCTGCTTTGCTTTTGGTGGCTTGCAAATGTGGAAATACTTCTTAGAAGGAGTGGAGTTACTCATCCAATATCAAACTGTTAGTTCTGTAACAAAGGCAAATGCTTACCAAGTCCTTCTGTGATCTTTCTTATTTCTCTGTAGATGTATATAAACCCCCAGCTATTATCTCACAAATGGGGAAAAAAAAGAAAGAGCAGAGGGACATGAAGCATAAAACCCCTTATTCCCTCTTGGTACTTTTTGACAGTCAGGAACTACTCAACCAATCAGAAAATAAGCTCCAGGATGGCAGCAATGACTACACAGAAGAGGTATTTTGGGAAACAGTGGACTACTGAATGTTTTCCTTATTTTAGGTACCAGCCTTCTGAGTTGTCACCTTAGACCCCTGCATAGAAATAGTCCACGTGCAAATAATTTTTTTTCCCCAAATACATTCATACCTTTAAAATCTTTCTTTACCAGTATTCAAGGTATGCAGCACGAGGGGTTTCTAACCGATCAGCTTCTTGCATTTCTATTTGTGGATGACTAAGAACTCTCCAGTGGAGATGTGGATGCTTGTATAGCTCATAGCTGTCAACAAGCTGGTTTTCTTATTTACCTCCTGCAGACTCACAGAAGTCACAGACTGACAAACACTGGACTAGGAACACACACTTTATCAGCAGCATTTCAGATAGCTGAAAAACTTAAAGGATGAAAAAAGTGTGAAGGAGAAAAAAAAATCTAAAAGGTCAAAAAAGCACTTTTTAACGGTGCAAAGAAGAAACTGGTGAAACAAAGGATATCCCACAAGGCCAGGTTGTTTCTTTCTTCTCCCCTTGGGAACATGAATCTTCATTTTCACTTTTGATACTCATTTTCACTGTTGATACTCATTCTTTGTGGATACAAATCTAGCTTCTTGCCCAGCTCTCAACTCACAGGCACCCTCATGCTAATTCAGTTCATCCAGAACTGCCCCTGGTGTTGAGGGCAAGACCAGCTGTCCTGGTGAGGACAGCATGACATGCATTCACTTCCCTGTTCCTACTAAAGAACACTGCTCAAGAAATAAAAGTGAAACATTAAATATGTCATTTTTAATAAGAAACTACCTGTATAAAGTTGTAGGTTTGTCGCCTGCTTGAGGTAGACTGTAGAAAAGGCAAGCAGGAGTAAAACTAAATCACTTAGGGAAATTTTCCTTTTGAAACCTTTGATTATTTATTTCTGAAATGTCAAGTTTCTGTTCCAGTCACACATTACTGTCTCCATAACTAACAGTGCAGCATTAAAACAGAAGGTTTTCATACATCTTTCTCATTCCTGGATGTAGTATTTCAGTAAGGAGTAACTTACTGCTTATTGAAGAAATAAGGTTGCGTTCCTAATCTCTGAGACAGAGCATTACAGCACTGGTCAACATCTTCAAGCACCTATCAAAACACACAAGAGACACAAGATCCATATTGTCAGAAAACACCAACACTGAAAAAAACAACCTTCTTACTGTCATTGTGCCAACGGTGGGAACAAGGAGCGTAAGATGTTGGAAGCTGTTAAAGTCAGTCAAACCTACACAGTAGGCAGGTTGCTAAGTGTTACTTCATCAAACATTTTATGTAAGGCTGTTCTGACAAAGTGCTTCCCATAACATTTATAACTTAGTTTCATGAGAGGTACTAACTTACACCTCAAAACTACATTGCCTTTTTTTTTTTAGGATCTCTGACAAGGGAAGCTGCAATCCTGCAAAGCCTAACAATCTATCTGCAGGACTACAGCCTACAGCACTAGAGATGTACACCCATGGTGAAACGTCCTTCCTTCTGCCCCATCAGGCTGGACTTTATTTTCATAGATTCATAGAATGGTTTGGATTGGAAAGGACCTTAAAGGTCATCTAGTTTCAGCCCACTCTGACATAGACAGAGGCACCTTCCACTAGACCAGGTTGCTCAAGGCCTCACCCAGTGTGGCCATAAACACTTCCAGGGAGGAGGCGTCCATGACTTCCCTGGGCAACCTGTTCCAGTGCCTCACCACCCTTACTGTAAAGGATTTCTTCCTAATACTTAGTCTAAATCTGGCCTTATCAAGCTTCACTCCATTCCCTCTCATCCTGTCACTACAAGCCCTTGTAAAACATCTCTCTTCATGGATTTCTTGTAGGCCCTTTTCAGGTACTGGAAAGCTGCTATAAAGTCTCCTCAGAACCTTCTTTTCTCCAGGCTGAACAGTCCCAAGTTGCATAGCCTGTCCCCATAAATAGCCCTCCTCTGCACCTTCTCCAGCAGTTTGATGTCCTATTGCAGAGACCTTCAGAGCTGAACACAGTACTACAGGTGTAGTCACAGGAGAGCAGAGTAGAGGGACAGAATCACCTCCCTTGTCCTGCTGGTCACACTTCTTTAGATGAAGCCCAGGACATGCTTGGCCTTCTGGGCTGCAAGCAAACATTGCCAGCTCATGTTGAGTTTTTTGTCAACTGACATCTCCAAGTCCTTCAATTGTTGCTGAAGTCAAATACCTGACTCCATATAATGTTTTAAGTACAGGATATATTTTTCCAACAACTGTTTCAAGAAAGTGTTATTCTCCACAGCCTTAAAAATAAATAAATAGATAAATAAAATAAACCAGGGTAATGAGGTAAGCTCCACTTTTCATACTGACCTGTTCAAGTGTCTTTCCAGCCCATCCAATGGCTTTCATCTTTCGCCTTACCTCCCACTGCTTCTGATAGGACAAAATGCGGTTCAGAGGCCAGGGGTAAGGGGAGCCATACCTCGGGTGAGTAATCTTTGTTTCCAACAGAAAGACACTGTGTTATCACATACATACCTCTACACACAAGTAGCTAATAGTCAAGTATTTCAATCAGTACTGCAATTTGTGCAGTGTGTATGGTCTGCAGCATAAGCATTGAAAACTGTCGCTTCAGAAGCGCCAAACCCGCACCCATTCCGCAGTCTGCCACCACCAGTAATGACACAGCCTCCTAAAATGTACATGCAAGCGGAATTGCAGCGAGAAGACTGCACCATTAATGGTACAAACCTCAATGTTTCATTTATGAGTAGGGACTTGCGATTGCAACCAGAAGTGTTTTCTCATTAAATTTTAATTAAGATAAATGCTGCAGAACCACTCACCTCCTCTACTGTAACATCATCACACCACTGGAGATAGAGCTGGGAACAGAAAGAACACTTACTAAAACTTCCTAATAAAGGAGAATACAGAGACAATCATTTCTCACTAGTAGAATTTTCTTTTCTGTATTAGATTAAATTTCCATTTCATTCCTTCTGTTAGACTTCTGAATGTAGAAAACCGGAAGGCAAAAGCTCAGCTGCTAGTCCTTACTTCCCCCAGCACCACAACCAAGCCGAAACCAAAGGCCTGCTCCCACTGCCCATGCTGCACTCAACTCAGCACACAGGTTACCAACCCTCAGCTCCTTGGCCACCTGCAGCTTGGCAGAATTCCCATCACTGTTCTCATGCTGGGACTGCGTCACGTTAACCAGCCACGAATGTAAACCTCAGGGATCCCAGCCTCCCACCAGGCGTGTGAGCATGCACGCTATGGAAGGTGACAGCAGGGTGCCTGGCCAGCTGTGGGTTGGGCTAGGATTCCAAGAACCACTGGCATTTTCCACTCCGTTACTTCAACATCTACGTGACACAGTTCAGTAAAGTGGGGGGAATCATACATGTGGCTTTTGTCTACAGGAATATTTCAGCAAGCAGTCCATAGGGTACAGAGAATTTATTCCTGCCTCCTTTCACCTCAAAAGTTGACAATCTAATAACAAGCAGTATTTCCAATACAGGGAAAAATCCTAAGGCTTCCTTGCCTGTAGTCTCGTATGTAAATGTATACAGTTACTATGGGTTGCTGTACCTCTGCTGTCAAGAGCATATTATTGACTAATTCCATGTAGGCTTTCATCTCAGCTTTTTGGACTTCATCCAACCCATCACTGAGAGAATGGCCCTAATGGGAGAAAAAAGAAAAAAAGACACACATGTAGGAAAGGATATTGGAATATTCAGCAATGCCTGACCCAAGGACCTCTAAGTCAATGAGGTTTGGCTCAGATCCTCATCTCTGACATGGTTCTGTAACAAATTACAGACGTAATTTTTAAATACAGTATCCTTTGGAATTAGAAAGAAATGATGGCCATTTAACATAGTTAATCTACAAAAAAGGTAGACTATTATCAGTTACAGATGAACTCGGTTACAGCACACAGCCTCCTGGTTAGGGCACCTCTGTGACAAGAAAGAGACACAGCTGAGGGAGCTGGGGTTGTTCAGCCTGGAGAAGAGGAGGCTCAGGGATGACTTCATTGCTATCTACAACTACCTGAAGGGAGGCTGTAGCCAGGTGGGGGTCGGTCTCTTCTCCTGGGCAAGCAGCAACAGAACAAGGGGACACAGTCTCATTAGTTGTGCTGGGGGAGGTATAGGTGGATGTCAGGAGGAAAGTTCTTCCCAGAGAGAGTGATTTGCCATTGGAATGGGCTGCCCACGGAGGTGGTGGAGTCACTGTCCCTGCAGGTGTTCAAGAAAAGACTGGATGGGATACTTAGTGCCATGGTCTAGTTGATTGGACAGGGCTGGATGATAGGTTGGACTGGATGACCTTGGAGGTGTCTTCCAACCTGGTTGATTCTATGATTGTGATACAGCTTTATCAACTGCTCAGTGAAAAGTGCCTTTTTTCAAATATAAGGGGGGCAGCAAAGGCAAATTTGAACATTATGTGACACTCAGGGTCTAAACCAGTCAGTTGTGTGCTTAAGAGCTCTGAGACCCACGACAGGACACACAGAAAAACAGTCTCAAAAACTGGCACTGGTATGCAGCTATCCTACATAGAATGTACTCCCAGAATTTGAGTCAGTGACAAAGAAAAACATCTCAAGCAAACTCCTATTCCAAGATGCCTTCCTTTTAAAATGCTGCTAGGTTTCTACGCTGTTCTAACAAATGAAGTGACATTCCAGAGGAGCACAATGCTAAAGATTAGCATGCTATTCACTAATGGATGAAAACAGTGCACTGTTACCTTGGCTTTTACAAACTGGACTATGGGACCAAGTTCAGATACAACCTGATTTCCCACGTGAATAAAGGGAACTTTGCCTGTAAAATGAGAAACGAGGTTTAGTAAGGGGATTTTACACCTGTAAAACATCATTTACTATTTCAAAGCAATTCAATACTGCAGGTGCATCTGAACATCACTGTTGGGTTTTTAATGAGAACAGACAAAGCTCTAGCATACACAGTTCACCCAATGAGTACTTGTAATAATAAACATCTTCCTCCTGACCTTTCACCTCCAGAACCTTTTCCACGTGCGATACTGGCAATTGTATATTTCAACATTATTGAGGGAGATCTATAGACTTGTGTTTTAGTAATGGATTTTGCTTTGTTGGAAAAACTTAATTCAGATGTTTCTCTGAAGTACAGCTGGGAAATCCCAGGAAAGCAGACACAGCCCTTGGCTAGTTTTACAACACAACACATTCCCACCCTCACTTCTAAACCACTGGCGGGGGAAAGGCTGCTGAAACAATGCTGGGAGATGTGGCACTGTGCCCAGAAAAGCAGAGAGAGGGAAGCACAAATGCATACTCAGCAAGGTGGGGTTTCAGCTCTCCCTTCTCTGGACCCTCACATTTCCAACAAATTGCCCAACCAGCTCTTGCTGTCTTCACTCCAGCTCCTAGCAGGCATTTTCAAGCCCCTGTGGCACTGAGGTCAAGGAAGAATTCCTTGTTATGAGATCCACAGCTTCACAGCCTGGAAGGATTGGGAAGGGTAAGGAGTTTCTTCATCATCATGAAAGCAAAATGGGGCTAAAACTTGATACTAGAAAGGCTTCATTCAGTCTGTGAGGCTGAGCCCTGAGGATCTGGCATGGAGCAGGGCTATAAACAGCCAGTCCTCAAAAGAAGACCAGGAAATAACTGTGTCACTGGTGGCACCTGTTGGGGTACAAAGAGTTCTTGAGTCTGTACGCACCGTATTGCCTGGTTGGTAACTTCTTACACACAGAACTGAGACAAATCTTTATAAGGCAGGGAGAGATACAAGATTAAGTCCTGCTACAGTTAAGCCATGAAGCACGAAAGAAGTTGCCTCATGTCTGTCCCTTCTCCCAATTCTCAGCACGTGAAGCTGGGAGCTTCTTTTCCAGTACTCCACCCTAAACAGATTGCTTATCCTGCAAACCTCCATCCAAGTGCAATTGATAAACATTATATTTAAGGCAAAATATTTCAGAATTTTTCACATGGTTGAAATAATACATAAAATGCAGGTAAAATGCTGGATGAAGTCTCTTCCAACCAGAGGTATCCTGTGATTCTGTGCATTAGTGAAATTATCCTCAAGCCCAAAGGCAGTAAAAAAGTCTGCCCAGTGCAGTGGGGCACAAAAACCTTTTACCTTCCTGATTCTCACTGTGGGCAAACTCTGGTCTGAGTAGACAGCTCAAAGAGAAAGCTCAGTACCTACCTAACTCCAAATATGTTATTAGCAACACATTCACTCTTCTCACTAAAATACTGAAATTCTGCTGTTGGCCTGGTTCAAACAGCGTTCATGCTAACAGCAGATTCAGTCGTGGCTTTTATCATGAGACTCACTGGCTCAGTCAGCCTCAGGGTAATAAATGAAGTGCATCACACCAACAAAGGCTTTATCTGCATCCACACACAGCATGTTGCGGAAGAAAGCACAAGACTCTCAGTGCTGTAGAATTCAGTGATTTCAGTCATACTGTACTCCACAAACCAAGACAATCGTTTGCTATCATGCTTCCAACCTCCTCAGAATGGGTTTCATCATTACAACTAGGAGGTAAATAAATTTCCCCCCAGAATGATGAGATCTTTGCCACTGCTGTGAGACAGAGGGTGGTGGGGAGGGAAAAGAGAACAAATAAAAACCTTGTTGAATTATCATTAAGGAACCAATATAAAGAAAGGAAATGGGGCAAGTGACTAATGACTCCAAGAATAAGGGCAAAATTTTACAACTGCAGTAGGGTAATTTTCCCTCTTGAGCTCCTTGTTTTCAGCAGAGGAAAATGTTCAGACACAAATTACAACCTCAGATGCTATTGAGCATGGACACGGAATGTGAGCGGCAGAGAAGTGAAAGAGTGCAGCTAGCTCCAGTCCTACTCCTGCACATGCAAAGTTCCCCATGCAGGCAAGATGCTCCTCTGTGCATGGATTTCACATTCCAAAACCACCTTTATTTACTAACAACTAATTTACATGCCTCCATATTTTGTTGTCTTTTCCCTACTGCCAAACAATTGTTGGTTTGGTTTTTTTTTTTAATAGCATAATTCCTCTGCTTTAACCAAAGTATTTGTAGGAGCAGCAGAACCCATACAGCTGGCAAACATGCACTGACAGGCACTTCCATGTGGCAGTCGTCAGCCAGAGCCAGGTAGATAAGTACCTACTCACACAACAAGAATCTGAGAGAGTGTGAGGACTGCCAGACTTTTCTGCCATGCGCCCAGCAATTCTCTGATTTGTAAGCAACCTTCTGAAGCCATCCTCTGGCCATTTTCAGAGCAAGTCATCCCCAGCAAAAGATAGGCTTTGTACCCTTCTTGTAATTTAGTATCTCTGGGTTTGCATTTTTTTCCAGACAGTCTCATGCATCAGAGGAAGATTTAACACCACCTGTCACCCTTAACAGTGACAGTGCACTCTTCAGTCTTCTCAACATCCCAGCAATCATCTCCTACACAGGCTAACAAAAGATAATCTCTCCAGCATTGTCACACTCCAGTAATGGAAAAAAACCTAACATTCACTGGAATATTCCCTGGATGCAGACTAAAGCTACTTTTGGAAACACCGGTCAGCTTCAGGCCACAACCACTCTCAGGTCTTTGAGAGAAGGCTACCCACCAGGCACCTGAAGCATTTGAGTGCTTCCTATAGGTGCTGTGCTCACAGGCACGGTTATGCACAGTGCCAGCGTTACTTTGCATTTGACCACTTCAATTGTTTGCAGAGGAGAGACTGCGCTGAGAAGAGGAGGGAAGCCAGCCCACACACACAGCAGCACTGGCTGACTGTTATCAGCAAGACAAGGCATAGTTGCCATGGTATCAAAATGGAGGTATAACGCAGTAATCTAAATGAAGGCCACACTTACCAGATGGGGACATGTACTCGGCATTTGCCCTGCAAACCACTCGGATTGGCAGATTGCACATTTGCAAGAAGGCCTGGAAACAAAGAGTTAGGTTTAACATGCATTCATACACCAGTGACAAACAAATGTGTTTTCCTCAATATACCTGACTGTGTTTTAGCTAGTTCCTAGCACACGCTTATGAAGTCTGCTGGCTTTACAAATAAAGACTGGGTGAAAGAAAAACAAGATTCCTTTTCAATTTCCTTACATAGCTGTTTATTATCCAGTCATCGACTGGAATTCTTTTAATTAAGTGTCATCTACTTTTACTCATTTTTTCAAGACAGGCAAAGCAGCAGTATCTGGCAAACATAATGAGTGCTATGGCTGTGCAAAATGAAGTGGCATTTTGCCCCTCCTGAACAACATAGTTCTTACTACTTCTGGCCAAAGCTAGCTAACCATGTTATGTAACATGACAAACACATACAGCACCTTCCCACATTATTTACAATGGCTGCCAGAAGTTTTACTCTAGGATACTGTCAGAGCACAAGTCTGCTTTGGGAAGTATTTATTATCTTTAATTTGTGTGAGTCATGGAGAGCATAAGTGATTGATTTAATGTTTCTTTTTATCTGCAACCTTAGATTCAAAGCATTCTCAGTCGGATACTGATTTTTATCAGCACCTGCCATCACTACAAAATCCTTAGTGTGTTTCTGCTGAAAATACCAAAACATCAGGAAAAATATTTGCCATTTGGACAGAACACAGCAAATAAGGAACCTCTTCATCTCTAGAGTCTCTCACAACTCAGGTCCTTTCATTCCTTTTGGTTTTGCAATTAGGTCACAATTACAGATTCCAAAATTATACCTATTTTTCCACAGTGGCTTGAGGCAAAAAAGGCCTACATGAAGAAGGCTACCATCATGAAGAAGAATGTTGTTGTAAAACAATACTTTCTATATAAGCCTCCTCCTAGTGCTTCAGATTGCAAGATGGGCCAGTAAACTGCATTCTCACAGGTTTAAATGCTTTGGTCACAGGTCACAAAGTAACCAAAACCTTAACATTGTTCAACTGAACAAAACCAGACCATAAAGTATGAACTAATACTGGCATCAGCCCTGTTCCTAACTTCTGTAGTATCCAACAAACAACAGAGATAACCAACAGCCCTTCCACTCTCTCCTGTGCTCTTCAAGTCTTTTATTCTCAAGCTCCATCCAATGCAGGATAGAAAAGCCAAAAGCTTTGGTTCTTTTCCAACCAGTCCCATGATCTATACAGTCAATTACAACATCTGGTTCCTGCAGGTTTAGGTGACCTAATTCAAATCCAATTTACAGCAAGGAACTATAGTAACAAGCTGCCACACAAGGTATTGACTGACTACAGCTGACAAAAGCCCAGCTCAAGAGCTGTGGATGTTCTGCAAAATCCATGGGTTTCTACATCTTTTGGTTTTCTTAGCCTAACTCTTGACTTAAAAACACTGCTTGAAAGCCAATTACTGTAAGCACACATGCAGACAGAGACCTACATAAATAAATTATACTAGTTATGGTCAGCATAAGTCAAATACTGCAGATCCTGCACCGTTTAGCAATAGTGTTTTCTAGACTTTCATCTCAACTAGTAACTATTACTGATGAATAGTGCAACAATCACCCAAAGCACATAAAAGACATTAGCCACATTTGACACCACCCCATTTTCCAAGTCTGTGCCTCCATCAGAGTCCACCAAAAATTAAAGTTTCTGCTGTCTTAGCATCCCCACTCCCATGCAAACAGTAAGAATACACAAAAGATTAACAAACAGGAATTTAAGGAATTGGTCTGTCTTGGTCTCAGATCTCTTCCTTTATTTGCTGTGGATCTAGCAGTGTCTATGCTGTTCCAGCTACTGCTATATGCATCATGTCTTCTGCCCACTCTGGGGGCTTCATATGGAACTTCTCTGGAAATAGTTAAAGAGACAAGAATGCAGAGACTTTGGTTTAGATTACAAACATGTTGCTCTGCCACTGCTGGACACTATCTCATTCACCAAAAACATACATTCTACATCATCTGTGCTGCAGTGGAATCTGGTTGCATACAACAAAAGCTCTGAACAGCTTGGAGGTCTCTTCCAACCTGGCTGATTCTATGAATTTCATCTTTGGATGAGAGGAATGCAAGTGAACTTCTACCATACTAATTAATCCTTAGCTGTCAGATTCAATCTCAAAAGCATGTGAAGTTTCATTTGGTCCAGGCTTACTAAATGTTTTTTTGGGGTCTTTTTTTTCCTCCTCATTAAGGCACTATATTAATTCTGCAATTCTACACTAAGCTAGAGATGAATTCTGTAACTGCCATGTACTATATTCTCACTGCAAGTTCAGAAGAAGTCTGAACTGCACTGGAGTTAGGGCAACACATGAATAACAGGAAAGCCTGAGAGTACAAAGACACATTTAAGCAAAAGGAAGTGAATCAAATAAGTGGTTTTACTTTTTCATATCAGCGTGTCAAAAATGAGACACTTTGGCACAGAAGCTAAACTATAAACAAAATCTTTTCAGTGTTAACACTTCAACCATGTTTCCATCAAAAATCTCCCCTTCTCTTCAATAAAAATCCACAGACCAAGAAATATCAACCTCAATTATTTTTGGCAGGGAAATTCTACCTCAGCCTCTGTCCTGGCGCAAAAGGGATTGACAATACCTTGCCATTTTGGCATCTCAGAAATGCAGCTGTGCTAGGTCCCTGTGCCTTTTTTGCACTTCGTACAGAAAGAGGAGGTTGAACTAGAACTGAGCTCTAACATGGGAACAATTATTAACTACATAGTATTTGCTGCTCTGCATAATAAAGCACAGATTCTAGTAAGCTTAGAAATAAATCAGTCTACTCTCAGTGAGGTTAAAAAAATAGCTAACATAACAAAACAAAGGACTCTAAAGTAAACACCAAGTCAAAAACTAGAGAGAATTTCTCTGGAATAGTCATTTTATGTTCTGATGAACTTTTCATAGACTGGAGACCAGGACCGAGCTCAACAAGTATAAGAGTGAATTAAGACAGAAATAGGGCAAATCCATCTGGTTCTGTGTTCACCCCAGCAGTATTCCTCCAAGGTTCAGAAGCAGTGACCACTGGAGCTTCCTCTCCAACAGCCTTATAAGGCCTGTTCCAGCAACCTCCTTCAGCATCCAAGTCCCAACACCTATTCCACTTCGAACTTTCTCTGTATTTAGGACTGGCTTTACGATGAGTGAGTAGTAGTAACAAAACACAAAATAAGAGACAACAGACCAGTAAAAAAGTTGAAGATCATTTCATGCCATGCCATAAATCTTTTTTTTAAATGTAGCAGCACAGGGAACTAAGAGATCAGTATGTTGAGCTGCAGTTTGTATCCAAAGCATGATCTATTCAACATTAAGTGCTTCTTAAATGTTGTTCAGCAGGAAAAAAGACAGAAGGCTCCACAATGTGAGAGTTTAATCTTTACTGGATCTACACTGCTGAACTAATCATTACCTAGAGACGTAATCATTTCTTGATTCAGCCTAACTAATGATCCACTGGATAGCCTTCAAGCTGACTAAAAAATACATATCAACTGATAAAAGGAGATAGTACTATCCCAAACTATGAGGGCTGATCCTAAGAAAGCTTCACAATTTGTATTGCTATAAAAGTACTTTCATTCTTTCACCAATGTAACTGATAGGCTTTGGAAATTGTTACCATTAAAAATACAGGTGGTTTTGACTTCAGCACAGTGAATACACTCCATGTTTAGGGAAAATATGGCTTCTTTTAGGAAAAGATATGAACAAGGATTGTGACCAATGCATTCTTACAAATGTAAAGTGTCAGAAAACCTCTTTTTTGTTCCTGATGCATTCAAATATATAAATTACACTTCAGACAATAACTGCTTTTAGCCAGTAAGTGGCATGAACTGTTACCAAAGAGTTGATCAAGATTAAAATAGGCACAGATCAAAGAAATCCTACAGAGGGAATATAGGATAAAGTCTTTAACACTTCAGTCCAGTGATCAAGGGAGGATTCATTCCCTTTTTTGACCACTCATGCAGAATGTCAAGAACCAGCACATTTGGTGTGCAGATGGTATCAGAGTGCCACATCTCCCAACTCTGTTTATTCCAGCTCAAAGCATCTCACTTCCCTTTGGATACCTCACATACACAAATAAACCCTTGCTTTTCCTGCAAGATAAACCATCAGCAAATGGGAGCGAGGCTTATTCTAGTACATCAGAGGTTACTGTTGTCATTATAACTTTGGCTGATTAAAAGGACTGAAAGGGGCCCACTGACTTCCAAGTGACACATAAGGCCAATGAAGCTCTTGTGAAAACTTACATTAAATGGTAAACAAGATAGTGACAGCAAAACTAGACACAAGACATTTAACTGAGTATGGCTTGTCATACCTTGTAAATATGCTTGTAATTCCAAAGAACATCATTAAGTTCCCTGCTTTTTCCTCCTCCAGGAAAAAAAACAAACTACTAGCACAGAATAAGGAGGGTGACTGTTGTGGGCCACAACCTGGATCTCCTCCAGCACCTAGAACTCTCATGCAGTAATATTTCAGCAGCTGCAGTTCTTTAGTTTTTAAAAAAAATCATTAGCTCTGATGTCTGTTGGTAAGTATTTTTTCATCTATAGTCTTCCAGTCCACAGTAACTGTGAAGATGTTCACTGAAAATGTTAATGGACACTTTGAAAACAACTCATCCACACACACTCTAAGCAGGAAAAGGAGCAGTGAATTCCTGCTGGAAAGAATGAACTTGTTCTTGTATGCTTAACACCTACCCAAAGAGTTAACTATTTAAATCAACTCATAAAGAGGAGGGATTAATATGCTTATTTTCCCTTATTAGAGAAGATCAACATACTGCCCAATAGACTTTACACAAATAAAACATAAACCTATAAAATTCACTATAACTGAAGGGCATCAAACCGAAACACTCAAGCTTTTAAAAGGAATGAGCAATTTCATGGCTCATACAGGTTAATGCAGCATAAAACAAGGGTAATGAAATCTCAGATTGGGAAGAACCATGCTTATTCCCCTGGCATCAACAGGAGTGCCTCTTCTATCCAAATGTCCCACTGACTGTATGCATTTCTGTAATTTTAAAAGCAAGGGTCTGATTTCTTGTGCAGTACCAGTACTGGTCAATGACTAAAGCAGATGCCTGGAAAACTGTCCAGTTGGTAACTAGCTTATCTTCAATAAAACGTCTGCTAAAACATTTTTCTCTAAGTTACTTCTGGAACAAAGTGTGTCCTTTTTTTTTGCATAAGGTTATGTGAGAAACAGACAAAGACATCCAAAAAAAAAAATGTTGGCTCAGTAGGGCCTGTCAGCTTCTTTGCCACACATGCTCACTGCCTCTCTTGCCTGCAGGCAGTCTCCCCTCTCACACTCTTACAGCCCTTCTACCTGTACCAGCACCTGCAAGGGAAGGGGGAAATGTGAACTTCTACCAGACTGAAAACATTGAGTCTACAAAGTTGCTACTGCCTCTGTGCATCTTGCTTTTAATCGGAGACCTTGCTGTAGACAGGGAAGTGGTGAGTCACTCCAAGTTCGTAAGGATAAACAGAGGAGAGGGAGGGAAAAAAGTGCCAATGGATGAATTAGGTCTGTCCTTCCCTGCTCTCCCAATATTCACTGTTACAGGCTAGGAAAGAAGAGCAAGGGAATGAGGAAAAAAAATTGAGTAAAATGCGTGGATAAGCCTCTTGTAGCCTTTCCTGCACTACTATATAGCCCTGTGATCCACACAGTACTATAGTTTGCATTACACTGCCTTCTCCCAAAGAGCAGTATGAGCTGTTTCCAAAGTCAGTACAGAACAAGCCAGTTCCTATTTTCGCTGCAAAACAACAAAGTATCAGCAGCTATGTGAGAAGGGCTGATAGGCAGCTCTGAGGTGACACTTGTTACAAAATTAATGAACAATCTTAAACCTATCATTCATTTCAATCATGGCAAGTGACACCTCCTGCCAGAATTGCGGAGTACATTTACAACAGCAGTATCACTTAAAGGACACAACTTAAGGTTTGTTGTTTTTTCTTATAGCCTGCCCAACTACAAGTACAAAATGTAGACTGCATGCTGGATTTCAATTATCTTTTAAAACAAAAAATCAGAGCAATCACCTTTGTGCAGCTTAAAAGCTCAGACCCCAGAAACCACAGCCAGACATGGGACAACTCACTAGACCCTCCCCTTCCTTCTCTTCTCACACAGCTGACATTCTCATCTCCACTGCTGCTGCTGCCCTTGAAATAATGGAAGAAATTACGCTGTTGTGTCCTCCTATGATGACAAGGACAGAAAATGACTGTGCATGAAATACAATGGGAAAGAATAAGAGAAGAGAGGGAGTAGGTTTGCATTTATTCCTACAGTTAACTGTTACAGATGCCATTGCTCTTTGCCCTTCTCAGCTAAGGAAGGCCTATCTGGACACAAGTCCACTGTAAACAACACACAATGAGCAGAGAATCACCCTGTCAGAACTTCATTACAATGCTCTCTCTCCAGGGCTCCCTCTTTCTCTACAATCCCCTCTCAGAAAAATATATATAAGCAAGCACATACTCATTAAAAATGAGTTACAACTTGACGTAAATCATATCCAGATTGGAGTTTCTAAGATCAGAGGCAAGAATGAAATTACTTATGCCAAGACTCAAATAGTTCACAACTTAAGTCCCCACATGAGGAACACTATTCTGAGATGCATACTCCAGGATTCATTTGAGGAAGACAGCTTCACAATTAGTTTTTAATAAAGAACAAGCCATTCAAAGCCATCTTACTCGATGGTACTTCTAAAAGCACTCACACAATACTGATGTGAAGAAAGAGTGAAAGGCATTTTCTGTTTTCATTTTACATTATATCGTGAGCATACAAAGGACAATATGTGATGACAACTGAAGAGTTTTTTTCTCTACTTTATTGCAAGAACACATTTTAAAATTAAAACCCATGAACAGATCTACAGAATAATTCAGTTTTCATATCAAACAGCTGCAGACCCTGGAACTGAAATAGTGTGTCTAAGGTTATAAATGAAAACTGTTCAGTATCATTCTTTGAGTGACAGATTAAATTCCTAATCCAGTTATGGTAATGGCCACATTTGTAGTTTAACATAAATTAAGAGCTTAATTATATTTGTGACTATTTTAAACAAAATTACAAATTCCTTTGTACCTGTGAACCTAATTTATAGCAAAGCCACGTTCGTTCTCCAAAACAATCTATTTTACACTGCAGCACAACACTGCTCTAATGGTATAATGCAATTCTTGTTGTAGAATACAGAAAGAGTAGATTCACTGGTAGCACAGAGGTTTTGAAGATAAATGAAGACGTTATTTATTCAGGGGTAATTTCATCTTAGAACTGTATGAAAGACACTCACAAACAATTTCTGTATGGCCTGGGATTTAAGCATGTCTTTAGCTACGATGCAACCCTGCTAGATTGATTGTGTCGATATTGCATTTCTCATCATGAGGAATTCTAGCTTTTATTCTCTTCAAAAGAAAGAGACTGTCAGATTTTCATTTCAGTACTAAGCCTTTGTTCAAGCCTCAGCAACAAGTTCAAATTTCTGCTAATGTTTCATCTAGAGAAAAAACAAACCCTGATTCGTATATACACACACACAAACAAAAAAACCACCCACACAAATCTGTCAAGGGCAATTAATCATGCATGATTTACACATTTATTTGATTACTTGCTGAAGTAAATAAGCAGTTGGTCTGTGTAACACAATTTTCAATTGCCCAAACATCCTTCTGTCATTCAGGACTAAGCACAGACAATTCTAAATGCACTTTCCTGGAATATATTAAGACCATTTAAAAGGACATCAATTGCATGAGCAATTAATACATAACATAATGAGCTGCAGGCTCTGTAGCTTCAGGATAGCTAAGACAATTTCCAAAATCTTCAACATTTTAGACAGCCTTTTAAGCAAGATTCTAAGACTATACCTACATAAAGATCTCAAAAGAACCTATAACAACAGAGGCAGCCTCAATGTCCACATTCCTGGTCCCAACAAGTTGGAACATTGTCTACCATTAGAGGCAGAAGGCCTGACAGCACAGCTGTGTTAACCCCCTCCCTCCTACTCAGCCACACTACTCTATCCAGGCACCGAACAAAGAGGTTTTACCTTGACTGGGCATCAAGAGGAAGATGGGGCCTGGACGGGCTCCCTGCTTCACACTGAAACATACTCTCCCATAGTAATTCAGGTTTAATCCATTAAAAACTTCATTTTCCCCTCCTTACATTGTGGAGTTGTTTTCTTATTGAAATACAGTGGTATATTCACTTCTAGGCTTTGGTGGCTTTTTTTACTGTGATAAGGCTGATAAGCAGGAATGCTGGACAATAAATAAACCAGGAATGGTTTTAATCACGAGTCGTGCTGCCAGGAAGTGTATGAGTTTGTGTTAACTTCAATGGGAAGAGAGATGCACATTTCACAAGAACAGCCTTCATTGTATATACTCTTTTTTTTTAATAATCATTACTGATTAGTAATTTCTCTTAATTGTAATTCATTTGCAATGAAAATAAAACTTCATTCAACATCGAGATTTTGCAACCTAAGATCAAATCAGCTTCACTTTCAACAGGGTTATATAATGAAGGCTCTGCTAAGGCAAATGGAAAACAAAGCAGAGGTGATTGGTGACAACCAGCAAGGCTTCACCAAGGGTGAATCATGCCTGACAAATTCAGTAGCTTTTTGTGATGAAGTCACAGCAACAGTGGACAAGGTAAGGGCAACTGACATAATCCACCTGGAGCTGAGTAAAGCATTTGACTCCATGCCACATAACACCCTGGTCACCAAACTGGAAAAATATGGACTTCATGGGTGGATCACTTTTTGGATAAGAAATTGGCTGGATGGTCACATGCAGAGAACGGTGACCAGTGGCACAATGTCCACCTGGACAGTGACAAGTGGCATCCCTCAGGGGTCAGTGCTGGCACCAGTGCTGTTTAACATCTTTGTCAGTGATGTGGATAGAGGAATCAAGTGCACCCTCAGCAAGTTTGCAGATGACACCAAGCTGTGTGGCACAGTCAGCTTGCTACCAGGCAGAGATGCCATTCAGAGGGACCTGGACAGGCTGGAGAGGTGGGCCCAGGCCAGCCTCATGAAATTCAACAAGGCCAAGTGTAAGGTCCTGCACCTGGGTTGGCGCAATCCCATGCACAACTCCAGGCTGGGTGGCGAATGGCTGGAGAGCAGCTCTGAGGAAAAGGACCTGGGGGTCTGGGTTCATGAAAAGCTCAACATGAGCCAGCAGTGTGCACATGCACCCCAGACAGTAACCATGTCCTGGGCTGCAACAAGAGAAGTGTGGCCAGCAGTTCAAGGGAGGTGATTCTCCCCCTTTACTCTGCTCTCATCAGACCACACCTGGAGTACTGTGTACAGTTCTGGAGCCCCCAACACAAGAAGGGCATGGAACTGTTAGAGTGAGTCCAGAGGAGGGCCACAAAGATGATCAGAGGGCTGGAGCACCTCTGCTCTGAAGACAGACTACAAGAATTGGAGCTCTTCAGCCTGGAGAAGAGAAGCCTTCAAGAAAACCTTATATTAGCCTTCCAGTATCTGAAGGGGGCCTACAGAAAGTCTGGGGAGGTCTTGTAATGACAGGATGAGGGGTAATGGGTTTAAACTGGCAGAGAGGAGATTCAAGTTATGCTGCAATTTCAACAAATATAAAGAATCTGAACACAGTAAAGGACAAAGGAATTGGTAATTCAGTATGTTTCCAAGAAAAATTAGTAAAGGAGAAATTATGTAAGTAACAACAACAAAAAATCTATTAAACAGAGATGTTCCACAAGATGAAAAGGATTATTCTTTATTAGGTTTGTTTAGTTTTTACTATTGAAGGTACTCTGTCCTCCCCTCTCTTACCTGACACATAGTCCAGATGGTCCTGCTCTGGCAGGGAGGTTGAACTTTATGATCTCCAGAGGTCCCTTCCATTCCCTACCATTCTGTGATCTTGATTTCATTGCACAGTGAGAAGTTGTAAGTCCAGTCATTATTATGATGGCAAGACTCAACCAACTTCCCACGTTGAGTCTGCAGCCCTTGGCACTCATTAAATCAAACAAAATGCCTGCAAGAGACTGTTACACCTACACTGAGAGTAGCTTGCTCTGCTGTCTGCTTCATACGCTCTTTTGACAAGTTACATGAAATCACATCTGCACTACTGGGTAGTCAATTTCCAGTCAGTCAACTTTTATTCTAATTACTTACTATGGCATTGGATATTATTATTTTACATGTATCTATCTGAATATATGTCCTCTGAGAGCTACCCTAGAGCAGTATTACAAAGAGATGATGCAGGGTTTTAAGAAAGATCTGAAGGACCAGTTGCAGCATATTCAGTTTCTTGTGAACCACATTCTGCAAAGATTTGATGGCAGTTGACTGCACATGCTCAGAGGGACCCAAAATTCTGACATGCTTTCACCAGACAGAAGTTCAACAAGACATGAACAAGCCATGTATATGTTCTGGTAATAGTCACGTGTTCCAAGGCAGCAACAGAAGTAAAAGAAATGGGAAGAGTGGAGGAAAATGTCAGGCACCAGCTCTTATTTCTCACAGCATCACAGAATGTTAGGGGTTGGGAGATACTTAGAGAGATTGAGTCAAATTCCCCTGCCAAAGCAGGACCACCTAGGGAAGCCACACAGGAACGCAACCAGGCAGACTTTGAAAGTCTCCAGAGAAGACTCCACAGCTTCTCCTAGCCTGTTCTAGGTATTTGTTCTACTATCCTCCACTCCCATTTCTTCCTCAGGAAAACACCACATACTTAATCTCCCTCCCCACCCAAAACCCCAAACAAGCAAAACCCAGTAAAAAGATCAGTAAAACAAGCTCCCATCAGAACAACATAGATTTAAAACACAGGATCTCAGCAATTTCCTTAGGCAAAAGACACCAATGTATTTAAAGCTTTCTGATCACTATGCTAGTAATACTAAACTACAGATCCTCCTATCATTTCAAAATGGATCGAAGACATCAAGAATAGCTTTCTTTTGCAGTTGCAGCCACGTTACACAGATTCTTCAAAATAGATACAACTCCCCAACACAAAATTGTTATATAAAGTTTAAGATCAGATATCTACCAGAACCATATTTATAGTCATGGCTACTATCAGCTGTCCAGCTACAGAATATTGAAGAAAAACAAGCATTTTTAATATATTATAGTTAATCTATCATCTAAGTGACATGTGTAGGATAACAATGGACTGGAAACAGTAAAGCAAAATGATGCATTGGAAAAGGAAATTTTAGGATTATGTTGTGGGTTTTTTTAATGTTTTAAATATAAGTCACACCTATAGGTATTGTTAGATGGTAGGAAAACTCAGGAGAACCACAAAAAATACAGTTGCTGGAGTGAAATGCAAGACTGAGATCAAGTGGGCAACAAAACCACTTATAGGTATTACTGTGAGGCATGACATAAACCACAAGAAGCAAATGAACACTGCCCCATTTGTTCAATGTACCAAAGATGATGCCTCTCTCCAGCAAAGAATAAAAGCATCTTATTGCTGTAGCAAAATCTACTCTTAGACGTATTTCTTAGATTGCCAGACTCAGAGAAAAAGTTAAAGATCCTGGAAGTAACTACCATGACCAAATGATCCTAACGTTTTTAACCAGTAATTTTAGTTACAGACTTCAAGTGTTCCACTTAGGCTAACGGAAATGTGACCTGTTTGCATAGCCCTCAAAGAGTGCTTGCTCTAGGTGCTCAGAGCTAGACCACATACAAAAAGTAAGAAGACAGGGAACAGTGTAACTCCGTACTACACATAGCAGCAGTCAAGTTGCTCTGAAGAACAGGAACCACACAGACATCCTGCTCATCACCACTCCTGACAGCAAGGCCTTCTCTGCTCATGGGGAACACTCCCTTCAGATTCAGGATTACTGAACCTAATAGGTTCAGAGTATATACAGACTTTAAAGTCACAATATTGCTCTTAAGTCAATTAGAGATTCAAGACTGTCAATGACATGGGCTATTTCTAAAAACCACACTGGATCTCACTGGATCTCTGTATACATGACAGTTAGGAAAGCCTATCAAATATACAGAGGTGTGCCAATCACAGCACGAAGCAAATACAACTCAAGTTTGGGGCAGTACTGGTGTTGAGAGTTTAATAACCAGCACCATGCAAAATATAAGGAGACAAAGAAGCACATCAAGTGACAACAGATGAGAACCATGCAAAATTCCCAGAGTAGGCAGACAAGCAGATACTGCACCAACATAGACCAATATAAATACAAGTACAAGCACTGGCACTTTAGAACTCTGAAAATCCTCCTGTCCTTTAGGCTCTGGCACTTCAATAAAAATGTAAGCACATCAGATGCAGGAAATAAGTCATTGATTTTGCCAGAAACAATTCTTCAATTAGTTATTTAGGTAAATACGGTTACTTCAGCGAGATAATAAAATCAACATCTTTAGTTTAGAAAAGATGACATTTTACCTGAACAGCAAGGGAAGATGCATTATCAGAAAGCAAAATTTGTTCCTCTGTTGAAAGAACAAAACAAAAAAACACAATTACAAAAAAACAGTGCTCATTTAGCTACTGACCTGTAACTGTATAAGCCATTCTGGGTTGCATTTCTTATGCATAAAACAAAGGAGTCCATATATAATTTTTATACAGCTGGACTAGAAAAGCTGTGATAAAAATATTTTAAAAAGAAAGAAAACAACAACAACAACACACCAGAGAATACCAGGAATATATTTCCTGCAAATGCAACTGCATTTATCATACATTACTATCAACATACAATAAAAAATGCTCACAACTTAAAACCAAATGCTTCAGTTTTATGCCAATTACTCTTCTTCTAATCAAAGTTAAATAAAATAACATCTTCATAACTCCTCTGGCGAAAAAGTAAAAGCATTCAGAAACCTATAAAAGCAGCTTGCAGTTAATATTGCACACTGTGTCTAGGTCTGTCACACAAAAGAAAGATGACAAGTTCACTGCAATAAAAATTCCATGCTTAGAAGACTAGGGCTGCTACCTATTAGTCTTCATTACTTTGCAGTCTTCTGACAACTGTAGCAGGCTGCTGAGCCCCAAATGGGGGCCATAATGTGATCTGATGATATATGAAGAGCTGCTAAAGGGAGCCTGAACCATCCTAGCCTATACATTTTAACAGTTCCTTTTTACTGAGAGCCCACTTTACCACAAGACTTCAAAAATCTGCTGCCTCAGCTATTGGTGCAGTAAATCTGCCAACTGTGCCTGCAACCACATAATTTTACACTGTCTACAGCAGGCAATATAATGAGTCAATAATAAACCAAGGACCTTATAGGCCATGAATAGCTGGTTTATATTGGCAGATGCAAGTGTAGCTAAAACCTCTGACCAGACAAACACAAAAAAGCCTCCTGACAGTTTCTATGCTTCCTTGCAGTTAATTATTTTGGTGCATTTTTAATGTGACTTCTAAAAATAATTATTAATTAGAAAAACTGGTGTACCCACCCTTCAGTTGCTGATACAATGCAGCATTTTCAGGCCAAGGCTCTGCGGCTGTGGAAAGAAGAGGAATTAGTCAAGCAAGGCAAACAACAATGTGCTTGCAGTTGGTAAGTGAACACAAATATTATCTAGAGCAAGAACTCAAACTCCAAAGATGCTGATGTAAGATTTAACCTGCCCTAAAAATGCCCCACCATCACTTTCTTCTTCTGTACTATCCTGTTTAGAGAGGGACAACAGAGAACTGAAAATGAAGCCTCAAAACTTAATGTTGCAAAAAAAGCTAAATTCAAGCTATGTTACAGAATGGCCTTGTCCTCACTGGCCCTATATAATACCCACAAAGCCAGGTGCTTGGGCATGTCAGAAACCCACCCACCAGGATAACCACAATTGCCTATTGCTTTAAATAATGTATTGGTCAACCCTAAAATAGGAATGTCAATATGCATTAAAAAAAAAATCAGCATCACCAGTTGCTCAAAACAGCTGAACAGTTGTTTTAAAAATAAAATAAAATGCAAGGAAATAAAAGATAATCACATGTTCCATTTTAGTACTGCTGCATTTAATCAATCATACACCACTTGAATTTATGGGAAGGCAAAAATAATAATCAGTACTGATTTACTGCTCATAGTAACATCAAGACAAGCAGGTCCTGACGTTTGTTGTCTCCATTCCTTGTTAAAGTCTGATTAAAAATCTATTTTTAAATAACTACATGTGGGTCAAACAGATATATGCCACTGGCTTCAGTAAGGTTATTCTTTGCAACTTTATCCTTAAAACTCAAAGGAAAATCATGTACAATTTTCTGACTATCATTCTTCTTGGATACTTGGATTAACTGCTACGGAAGGCAGACAGCACAGTAAAGCTTCTAACAGTGTACAGAGTTTTGCAGAGATCACTGCCTCTAACATTAAGGCACAGAGCCTATCAAAGCAATACTAGTACAGGCATGAGAAAGCAACTAATCACATTTAAGTGTCATAAAAAAATGTTTTACATTTTATTGTAGCAGTTATTTGGTTTTACACCCCACCATTAAAGTTTTGCCCTGGAGTAAAAATTCTTCAGGTTGAGGTACATTTACTTCTTTAAATAAAAAGAGACTAAGATACTGCAGTACTACAGCCTTAACTGTTTAAAATAATTTATCTATCATACATTCCTTCAGGTTCACTGAAGTCTTGCAAGAGCAAAGGGCATGAGGAAATTTAGCAAACTCATCAGTGTTGGACTGCAAGACACTTACAGAAGTAACTATGTCATGAAAGTACATTGTTCTTGCAAATACTCCAGCCAACCAACAAAAACATTCTTTTCACATGACCAACACAGCACAGAGAACTTCAAAATGCATGGGTCCATTTCTACTGCAATTTTTTACCTGACCATCTTCAGACTGCAATGTCATATTTGTGTCTAATTCTTGGATTCCATCCCAAACTGGAAAGTGCCTATTTTTGCAGTATTTCCAGTCTCATTAAAATTAAGTGAAATTTTCATTTTTCAACCAAAAAACAATTCAAGTATACTTCAAGAAATTCAAATACTAATTCCAGCCAGATATTGCTACTAAGCTATATATAGACATGGAGATGTAGATATACAAGTAATTTTTTCATATATCTGTGTATCAGCTTCTTGGCACATACAGTCCAAAACTACACTCCTGCTAAGGTATGTCATATCCATGCTATGAAACAAGGACAAAGAGACACATGAAACTCTCAACCTTCATTATGAAGGCACAACAAACTCTGAATTTCAGTACTTGCAAAAATGTGAATGAGTATTACCCCTCGCACTTGGCGCCTGGCAGTTTCCACAGGGAGGTCACAATCTCAACCATGTTTGGACAAGGTGGACATATGCTCATGAGCCATGATCAGTTCTTTGTACATAGACTAGATAAAAGATAACTGCTTTTGCTATTAGTGTACAGTCAGGATTTTAAAACAATCAACTTTTCATTAAGATCCATCTATTATATGCTAGAAAAAAACATATTCTGCAGCACGCATTCACAACTGCATACAGCAGATCATGTTCAAAAATATCAGAGGTAGATAAGCAAAGCCTGTGCAATCCTCTGGAAATTAAAGAATTAAATATCCACTCACTATCTGTCCTGTATCTTCCAATTTCTATTCTCTTTCTTCTAAAATGTTTAGAGTATGAAATAATTTTTTCTGATGGAGTAAAATGTTTAACACACCCTGCTGCATAAAAGGCCCAAGTTTGTAAGGTGCAAGCTAAGTTCAAGTACCAGCTCCTAAGCTACCTTCAATAAGCTGTCAGGTGAAAACAAACAGCTAAGGGAGACTAGACCCCCACTGGGGTAAGACAGGAGGAGGAACCACTGAAGGGGTATCACATGCCTCCACAAGAGAGAAAGCGTGTAACATCTCTAACATACAGCAATGACTCTTGCCTTGTGAATGTAGGTGAAGACTTAATTTGTAGAATAATAGGCACTAATATTACACACTGCTTCAGTTCTGTCATATTTCCAATCCATCAAGTTGATTAATGCTATAATAACTCCTCACAAACTTATCATTTGTGCACTAATGAAGTCAAATACAGTTTATCCTTTGGCAACTATAATCTTCTGGTCTGTAGACATTCGTTTCCCTGCTAACCAGGGTTACTGTGCCACTAGGTATATAAAGAGAAAATTAACAAATGTGATGTCAATTCAGTTTCAGAAGCTTTCAACACAGAATCACATTTATGTGTTAGATCCTACGCGACAGACATTTTCATCATCAGCTGCTCGCAGGATGAAATAACTGCCTGGAAGTGTGTCTTACAGGAATAGCTTCTCTACATATCTTAAGGAACTATTTGGTTCTTTCTTCTGCCTCCATAATCAGAGGAATTACTCTTGTGTGGTTTTCAATGGGTCTGGTCTCTCAGGCTTGCAGTCTTTAGTAAACATTGTTTTCCCACCCTACTGAAGTTTTTCCCGTGCTTAACAAATTCAGATTATTTGGTCTTTCATGTGGATTGTCTGCTGTTTGTTCAGGACAAGTAAACCTCACACTGCTGTCTCTCTATTTCTTCTCTACCAGTTTTAATACTAGTTGCAATAGAGAAGCATCTGCCTGGTCAGTCCTCCCTGTTAAGTGTGGCTGAAATGAACTTGAGTTCCACAGTTACTGGGAAGTGTCCTCACAGATGCACACAGAAACCATCTCTGTATATGCCTTATTATCCCAGGAGTTGACTAGGCAGATGCAGCTTTGCAACTGAAGATGTCAAACAGCAAACAGAGCAATCTACATAAAATCTTCTTTGGTTTTGTGGATGACTAAAAATGCGTGTGAATTTGACTAAGATGAACAGGTTTGTTAGTCAAAGTATCTTACTTATTAACAGTTTAGCATAGAAAATGCAGATTTTTAAAGTGTTAATATGGCTCTTAGGTGTCAAATTAGACTTTCAGAAGAAAATTCTGTGAACTAGTATGCTGCATGTTCCCAGCGGAGCTTTAATTACTCAGGGTTGTAACTATCTATTAAAACAGATTCCTAGACTCCTCACTTGTCATGTCAGAGAATACATCAGAGCAAGTCATGACAGTCATGTCAAATCCTTTCCCACTAAAAATGTATTGCACTAGCTCCTTTTTTCAGATTTCCTGGTAAAACGTTTTACTCAAGCAACATCAAGGCCAGAGACAGAGAGTTAAATGGCATTTTGATTTCAATGTTTCTAGATGTTTCAGACTATTTCAATAATAAGGCTTTATCCACCCAAATACTTTTGGGACAGCAGAGGAGAGAAATGCACATATGTTGTAAGAGGTACTTAGGAGAACTAGACCCCACTATCAGCAGAGGATCAGCAGCACACCTGAGGCATCTACACATCTTAGATCCAACTAATGCTCTCAAAACAGGACATAATACACTTGCACAAAGTATAAGAGGGAAGAATTTTAATTCAAAGAATGAGAGGTTGCAATAACATTCTTCCAGTGAAGAGGAAGCACCACATTCCCAAAATGTTCTACAGTACCTCATCCCACCAATTCTTTGTGCAAGCTCTTCAGTATCTTTATGAATGTCCAAAACTCAGCTTCAACCACTACACACCAAATTACTGGGAAACTATTCATCCTGGGCTGGTGCATCCCAGATGGATGGGGGAAACAGACACCTGAAAGGAGGTCACAGCCAGGTAGGTGTTGGTCTCTTCTCCCAGGCAACCAGCAATAGAACAAGGGGACACAGTCTCAAATTGTGCTGGGGGAGGTCTAGGCTGGATGTCAGGAGGAAGTTCTTCACAGAGAGAGTGACTGGCATCAGAATGGGCTGCCCAGGGAAGTGGTGGAGTCGCCATCCCTGGAAGTGTTCAAGAAAAGCCTGGATGAGGCACTTAGTGCCATGGTCTAGTTGACTGGATAGGGCTGGGTGATAGGTTGGACTGGATGATCTTAGAGGTCTCTTCCAACCTGGTTGATTCTACGATTCTATGATCTTCACCCAGCTTCCCAAGGCAGCTTCTCAATGATGAAAGAGATGTAATGAAATAAATGGTTTACAGTTATGCTTTTAATCCTGTTATTTAAAAAAAAAATAAGACTTGGGGAAAATGAGAAGGCATGAAATACTTTGCATGTTAAATTGTGGAATATGTTAAACAACAATTTAGTGATTTCTGCAGTCTAGTGTGAATAGCCAGTTTCGAGCACTAGGGTAGGTGGTGTGATGTGGTGTGGTTTGCCCTGCTGGTTTCCTACTCCTTTAGCACACTTGTCAAGCTGCAGCATTCTTGAGTATCACAGCCAAATGCCAGAGACCTGTGGATCAGCCATCAAGATGTTCCCCTCTGCATACAAAATGAAGTTATCAACAGGTTACAAGTTGTTTTTTAAGGAAAACACTCAACTTGAAATTAGCAATACCATAACATTTTAGGGAGCCAAGAACATTTTCGAAAGGCAATGCAGACAACTAATAATTTTATGTTATAAAACTAGCTAATAAGAATCAAGGCTAAAGAATTAACACCAAAGTTACTATGCTGTTGATTATTTCCCAAGTACTGAAACTATACAGTGAGAAATAAATCAAGACAATTTGTGCTTCAAATCACCTATAAAATAAAATGTACTGAATTCTTGCTATGCCAGCCAGCAATTTATCCTTTGATATCTTCTTTCTGCTTCTGTAGATGGAAGTATTCAGTTGATTAGCAATCTCTTCCATGCAACTCACTGTGTGCTGCTGCATGGATGAGAATAAGACTTGGCCTGGAAACATGTGACCTTCTCAGACAGTGCAATTTCCTGAAGTGTTCAGTTTACAGTTTGTACAGAAATAAAGACTACTGTCTTTCTCAAGTCACAAAATTTGCATGGAACAGTTTCCTTTCTGTTATATTCTTAAACATTTTGATATTAAACTTGCATAAAAAGCAAGAAAGCTAAAACATCTGTATTTAACCATTTGGTTCACATGGCATTAAAGGCCTGTTAAAACAGCCAAGAGGCAAGATATCCTCTATTAAAAAAAAAAACAACCAGTTGGCATTAATTTGAATCACTGCATTGCAATATTACAGCTGGAGAGATTCACTTACTCATTATTTCCACACAGTTTCCCTCAGCCTCTCCCTAGATACAAATTTGATTAAATTATAATGAGATACTTCAAAACTGGTTTCTCACAAGAGTAAACACTAAAAAGAAATTTAGTCTTACATCTGGGCAACATCCACATCCATCATTAATTACAACTCTCCAAATAATACACACCAAACATAACCATCAGCAGGAAAAGTTACCCTTTTTGGTTTCCCAAGACTGGTGCTATTGGTGGGGGGGGGGGGGGGGGGGGGGGCTTGTTGTTCACTATGTTCTAAATGTAGCAATCCAAAGAAAACCACAGGGAAAGCTATCCCACAGACTCCAGAAGGAAAGAGGACTATTGGTCACTTCATGTTAAACTTCACAGAACAGAAGCAGATGATCATTTCATTATCTTTCCGTAATACAAACTGGTTATATTTTCAAGCAATACAATTGTTTAAACATAAAATGCCAGGAAATTACGTGTTTCTATATCTTTGATATACAAAACAAGTGGAAGGGTATATTTTGATGAATACAGTGAAGCTGCAGCCACTTTGAAACCAAAGCAATTAGTAACATACATCTTGTACATTAGCAGTAATCAATAAAGGAAGCAACAGAAAGTTGTGAATTAGCTACCTTAAGACCCAACAGTTCAACCCACCCATACTGAGTACAGATCCATTTCATGTAATTGGCCTGATTCTGTAAACTAACAAGGGCCAAAAAAAAAGTGAAAGCATTAGCAGCTTCATGGCTCTGCTGACAAAGGACCATAGTTCCTTGCCAAATGAAAGCTGACTTTCACATAAGTTAAACAGCATGCATTAAATCTTGCATCAAATAATTACACCATTTGCTTAAATCCTTCCCAGGCTGCCTCTATAGATATATTACAATTCAGATAAATCATGACTGTTCAGTAATTATTGATCAAGCAGACTGTCAACATAAAGACTCAATCTCAGCAGCAATGCTCAAGCTTAAGCTTCCTGGGGCTTAGCACTAAGAAAGTCAGCATGTGGCATTACTGCAACAGCCATTTAGCATGACACAATCTGCTGCTCCGTACTCCAAGAGAGCTGTTAACTGCATGGTTTTAAGCACTAGTGTAATTCTGTTACTGTCTTTGAGTTGAGTTTCCAGAGCATACATATCTGCACTTCAGTCCTTCAGGGTGCTCAGTGCTCTGCTGAGGCTGTTCACAGGAGGCAGATTGCTTAGCACCTCCCCAGTTGCAGAATCACTCCTGCCAGCAAGAAAGGAGGCAAAAAATCTCAACAAAATCAAACCTGTCAACAGAAGTTGTTCCTAAATCAACATCTGGATTTCTTTAGAAAAATCAGAGTGTGCCAGTTGAATGATCTCAATATATTTATTTATAAAGTCTTGACAAGCTGGAGCTATTTTACTTACTCCTGATATTCAGCATAAATGCACCATCTCAAAGAAGCTCTGTAATTATTAATTATAACTTCTTATAGAACTCCAAACCAATTCTCTCCCATTGTGCTACTTATGTCCTTTGGCCCTCTTTGGCCTTGGCTCAAGAGGTGAAACTTCAAACATATGAGCTGTGAAGAGCAGAACAGTGAAGATATGATACTCATGCGTGCCCTAAGTGCCTTACCGGACTAAGAAATTTCTTAGCCATGTCATCTACAACTGTATATTGTAAATCTGTTCTTTGAAAGCTCACTTAGATTTAGAACCCCTCTTCACTGTAGTAGTCCAGACTCTCTCCCTTGATGTCTAGCAGTCTGAACATCAATTTGACAAAATGCCCTGGGAAACTCCCTGCTTTCTGATCCACAGCACCCCTACCTCTGATCCACGAGAGATCCTACACACCTGTCCCGACAGACAAGACTTCAATATTCTGTACTTGCTCCAAAAGCTGCTCCCCACAGACACTGTTTCTGTTCACCCAGCCCTGGCTCCTTTGTCTTTTCATTAAGACTCTCCTTTATTCCCTCTTTCCGCTCTTGTTCACAGCCCTGAGGGCAACAGTACCAGAAGAAACAAAATGCTGGCAATACACACTCTGAGACAGAGTCTTGCAAAGGAGCAAGAAGAGATGAGATTTCCAGGGAGAAGACCTCCACAGGATAGAAATGCAAACAGTTAGCACTGGTGCAGTCAGCCAGCCAAGCACTGCACTTGCTAGCAAGTCGGCAGATGCTGCTTTAGGGCACACAGACCTTTAAGTCAGCCCAAAGCAGACAACGGTAACTGCAATAGCATCTCCAGGTCACTTCCTCACCTCTGGGAAACGCTGCAGACTCCCCATTTCGAAATCTAAAAACATTTATCCTGTTCTCTTAATCATACCCTCACAGTCCTCCTCCTCATTTCTTTTCCAAGGCTTCCAGTGAACAAACTCCAATGCATCCATACTTTCTCCAATATGGCATTCAAATGCTTAACAGAAAAAACAACACATGCAGTTGGACTTCAAAAATTCTTGCCAGGAATGCAACCATTACATCAGCTTCAGTTTTATTATAGAACAGCTAGCAGGCAGAGCTGTTAAAAATTTCCATCTCTCAAAATTTTTACCTTCCAATTCAGCATGCATATTCCATTATTTTTCATAGGGCTTTTTCCTTCAAAATTAGATTAGTATCAGTTTTTCCTGCATTCTTTGCAGCACCTTGTATTTTTTTTCCCTTTAACATTTCTAATTCTTCCTACCTGTTGTGTAAGTTTTACTACTACATGTCACTTCCTACAGTTTGTATTAAAATATCCATGTTTATGTGACATCTATGTCATCTTCTTAACTGTGACACCTGTTCAACTACAGCAAAGAAGGGCAACAGCCAAGCTCATTTGTTAGTTCTTGTTTTGAGAAGTAAGCAGCTCATAGGGTCCAAACCTACAAGAGTGCAAGTCTGTCTCCGAGCAGTCAGAGAACACAGCACACAAGGAGAAATAGAATTAAAATCTGGTACCTCTCCAAAATTGTTTCTCTATGACCTCTTGTGAACCGAACACAAGAAGGAACCTAAGCGTTCAGACCTGAGCCCCCTACAACTGATGAAAGCTCAGCTGCAAACCAAACTGGATAACATCAAAATACATGTTGCTTTCTGTTTACTGATTCTGTTACCATTATTTCTAGAGCAACACCATTTCTGGCATCAGAAAAGACACCACTTAAGCAGAAAACATCTACCAATAAAATACTGATTACAGAAAGACTGCTCAATCTTAATGAAGCCAGAACCAACTACAGAAGCACACTCTACTATTAACTGTTATTATATTGCTTCTTAAAACCAAGATATAACAGTATCTCAAAATTAGAAAATGTACTGTTTCACAATAATTGTGAATACTATTTTTCCTCCAACCAGAACAAAAAAAAAGTAGATAGTCAATGCAATCAAAGGATTGGTTCAAATCAAGTCACAATGTTTCCAAGCACAAATTAGCAAGAGTAGTATATGAGACTGAAACTGAACATGAGTTAAAACGATTCCTTTTAGTTTGATTACCAAAAAAAAAAAAATACTGTAAGATAAAAATCACAGAACCTTACCTATTTGGTATTTTCAAACCACCTCTTTTTGACTACAAGCACCTATGCAACAGGCTTAAACAACCTGTGCTGCAGACAATCTAGTACTAAGCAAGAATGACCATTGTTTCACATTACAGATGCAGGAAACGTTACCATTTACCTATGCACATTCTGATGCACAAAATGCATACTCAGTTTACATTTTACATCTTTATATGCAGGAACAATTTAGTGGTCAGGTTTTATTCCCTGTGTATTTCCTCTCAGCTGAATAGCAGCTTGTTTCAATACATAAAACATGCGTGTCAGAGATTTCTGCTCTGGCGTGTCACATTGGAGGTAACCTCACTAAAAATGCATTCAAATTTCAGTCATTCATCTCCCTTACTATTAAACTCGTCTTAAGACTCTTGGACATAACAGCAATAAACAGAAGCAATTTTCCAGAGATCAAAGGATAAACAAAAATATTACCTTCTCTTTCAATCACTTATGTAAAATTAATGTTTGGAGAAATAAAAAGGAAAGCGTGTTGAGTAATTTAGTGATCAATTAAACATCTTTTCAATGATTTTTTTATAGATGATTTCAGCAGTCAGCTTCTCAAAATTACTAGAGTTAGAAAGATTAATGTTCTGGACCACTTGAAATCTGGCACTCTAATTCTTCTTACAGTATAAACACTCATTTCCTATCCTGTTAATATGTGATTGATGCTGAGCTAGCTAAACAAATTCTCTACTATACTGTCCAATTAATATTCTCTACAGTTGAGAAATAGGTGACTTAAAACATGATATAAAATGCTTGCAATTCATGAAGCTATGGAAATATTTGGGATTTATTCTCTCAGACACAACATCAACTCCTCTGTGTTTCTGAATAAGCAAACAATTGAATGGCCCTAAAGCAAGATTTTACTCCACATAAATAATTTAGTCATCATTTTGTATCTAACCATGAATAAACTACAGCAGGAAGCTATCTTCACCATGTTCATATGAATGCACACTGCACAGAGAGACTGCTGAATTACTGCAGCAGTGCAAGCTGGAAAGCAATGATCATAGAAAAGCTGAGGTTGGAAGACACTTCTGAAGGTACAGGGTCAGCTGCATCAGGTTGCCTAAGGCCATCTCCAGTTTGGTGCTAAGCAACTCCATGGATGGAGACTCAACTGTTCTAAGATTCTCACAGCAGGGAGAAGTTTCTACCATATGAAACAAATTGAGTGATTTTGTAATAATCTAGTTTCAGCCAAGCTAGGAGGCTATGACCCACAGACAAAGGTATTTTCTGTTTTCAAGGAAAGTAACTGCTTTTGACACTGCATTTGGGAAAGCAAAGCATAATGCTGTTTTAGAGAATGATTCAGTGGACAGGTCTGCAGTAAAGATTTGCACTGTTCCTTAAGTCACAGTAAGTAGGTGCATATCCAGCAGAAGTACAAGATTAATAAAACAAGCACCAACCATTTCTGCTCATCAAAAATAGAGGAGTACTGCCAGCACTTTTCTATTATATGCCTACATATTACTCTACCATAATATGCTAACAAGCAAGAATTTATTGCAAAAATAAAGAGCACTTCCAGTAAGAAAGCCATGAGTTGCCTACATGGCGTATAGTTTTGAGCCTGTATTTGTAATCCTACAAAAAAAGACTTAAGTGTCAGTAAGCTGGCACTCTAAAACATTCATAAAGGTCACAGAGCAGAGGAAAGCGGCAGAATCAACACCTACTCACATATGTCATTATCATTGTGTTTCATAATATATAGAAGAAATAATAAAGGACAGGAAGCAATGCTGATTGTGACCATATTCTCCACATCCTGAGGAATCAGGGCTCTGGCCCTTAGAATGTGAAGCATGGCTTCTTGCAGTCGCTGTCCCTGGAGGTGTTCAAGAAAAGACTGGATGAGGCACTCAGTGCCATGGTCTAGTTGATTGGGTAGGGCTGGGTGCTAGGCTGGAGTGGATGATCTTGGAGGTCTCTTCCAACCTGGTTGATTCTATGATTCTATTACCTATGAATTAATGAATGCCAACCCAAACGCCCAGGGCAACTTTCAACCTTGTCAACGGGCACCTCCACACACCCAAATGCAAGATCCACCACTTTCACTTTACCTACCAGTTAGAGACAAATCTGTTCTGTAACTTGTACACTTACAGTAGAGAATTCAACTCAGACTCTTACATTGAGGCCTCTACTGAGCAGAACACTCAACAATTTGGACTCCCTGTCTTTTACACCAGCTTCCTCCTCAACAGGTCATAGAATCATAGAATCAGCCAGGTTGGAAGAGACCTCCAAGATCATCCAGTCCAACCTATCACCCAGGTCAGTAGCAACTCAAACGTAGTTTTCTTGCAATAATCATTGCTTGTGAGCTTATGCAGCAGCAGCAAATCAGTGACAGCAAATAACAAGTAGGGAGACACTGGCCAATGCACAAGTGCAACACACTAAATATACTCTAACCTGAGATACAAGCTAGAGTGGTGTTTTTTTTAACCCCTTCCACATAGGTCCGAGTCAATTTTTTTGCCAAGTAACTCCAGAGCAATAAATAAACATTTCTGTCTCAGGACAAGGCTCACATCCAGTTTACCTGGCCTAGCTGCAGTAGATCACAAGAACACTAACAAGTGGCAAAGGCACTGTTGCGTTTCTCAGCTTCACAAAAGCAATATATAAGAAACACGGTATACATCCCTGGGGAGAAGAGTGAGGGTGGCACCGCACTGAGATCTCCCACAGTGCAGGGCTCAATGCCAGCTGATGGGACTATAAATACGATAAGGCTTTTTAGAACACTGAGAAGAAGTAAGACATTTCGAAATCAGTTACTAAACCAATGCAAACACGCGTCCTAACACTGACGGAAATTAGAGACCCCACAATGGAGGGGACCCAGCAAGTCTACACGACTATGAATCGTGGGGAGCTGTACAGGGTGACCTGCCTCAGAGAGCCGGGCGGACGACGCCTGAGAAACCGTGCCAGGGCCGAGGTCGTCAAGCTTCTGCGGCCGTCCTCCCCGGAGCAGGCGTGCCCGGCTCCCTCCCGCGGCGCCCCAGCCCCGTCCTGAGGGGTCACCCAGAGGATCGAGATCGCGAGCGCTCGGCTCGTGCGCCGGCGGCGCGGCTCCTGCTCCGCCACCACCCCCGGGCCGTGGGCCGCTGAGCAGCTCCTGACACGACGCAGGTCCTGGCCCGCCCGGCGGCGGCCCGCCCGCCCGCCCGCGGCTCCCTGCACCATCACAACCCCGCCCTCACCGGCCAGTTGAGTCACGAAGGCCTCCGCCACCAGCGACATGTCGCGGAGGACGAGCGCAGGCAGGCCGAGGACACGCACAGGAACTCAACGTCTCACCGCCGGGGCAGCAACTGCATCCGGGGCCCGCCCCGCCCCCGCCGCCCGAGGCGGGGTGGGGCGCCGCGCGCCCGCTGCGGCTGGACGCGTGCTGCACGTGCGGGAGAGCCGGACCTCACTGCGCGGGCATAAAGCCGGTGCTAGCCGCTTGCTTTCGGTCCCTTCGGTCATCCGCTGCGGCTGGATGCGTGCTGCCCGTGCGGGAGAGCCGGACCTCATTGCGCGGGCAGCAAGCCGGTGCTAGCCGCTTGCTTTCGGTCCCTTCGGTCATCCGCTGCGGCTGCCCGCGTGCTGCCCGTGCGGGGAGCCGGACCTCACTGCGCGGGCAGCAAGCCGGTGCCTGCGCGGCAGTAAGCCGGTGCTAGCGACTTGCTGTCGGTCCCTTCGGTCATCCGCTGCGGCTGCCCGCGTGCTGCCCGTGCGGGAGAGCCGGACCTCTTTGCGCGGGCAGCAAGCCGGTGCTAGCCGCTTGCTGTCGGTCCCTTCGGTCATCCGCTGCGGCTGGACGCGTGCTGCCCGTGCGGGGAGCCGGACCTCATTGCCCGGGCAGCGCGCGGTGACCGCGGGGCCGTGAGCCGGTGCTAGCCGCTTGCTTTCCGTCAGCACCCCTGAGCTGACACTTCGTGCCAGTGTTACTGAACAGTAAACCACGTTTTCAACCGGAGTGCTGCAATTGGCGTAACTTGGAAGTATAACCACGAAGGGAGTGAAAAACAGAAACTCCAGCCTGGAAAAAAAAAACCCAAAACATGGGTGAATACTCTGACGGAGAGCAGTGATCAGAATCTTGTCATTGCCACGGGTTCTTGGGGTGCATGTGAACCACCGTTCCACTCAATGAGTAGTGGGGAAGCCTG